>NC_048427.1:4869296-4903768 GCF_013103735.1 Etheostoma cragini | reverse complement strand
CACACACACACACACACACACACACACACACACACACACACACACACACAGACACACACACAAGGAAGAAGAATGCATGAAGTAACATTGTTATGAATCCAACAATGTTGTAGGAGTACAGTGGCAAATCGGGTAATGTACTCTTTTAACCAAAAGCTTTAACCCTCAATCAGCCCTTTTGAAGAATTAAGAATTATCCAAAATATCCTCACTCTCAAATGTCTAAACCTCACTATGGTCCTCAGAAAGATACAAATTCACAAACACATACAGCACAACATCCCTCTTTGTCTATGAAGATAGATTTTTGGGGGAAAGGACATGTAATCTCTAATGTAAAATTTCATATATTTTCTCCCCCAGGCCAAAACACCCGACTTCTACGCGAGAATTGTGAGTGAGAATTTAAAGCCAACTCTCTCTGACTTTTCCATGATTTTTATTGTCATCTCGTTTAATCTGCACCAACAGTTAAGTTATCCATCAGTGATCCCTAGTGAGAGATCCGTTTTCCTGACATGTCTTCTCTCTTCCGCCTCCCTGAAGATGATCTTTACTCAGCAGTCCATCATGAGGCCCAGAGTGAAGTCATCGGTGTCAATTGGCGCGTAAGTTAGTCCATGATAGTCTCAGTCTTCTTGTTTCTGTGACAAAACCACAATCAGTTTAGATTGGTTGCACCATATAGTGTTTGTCTTAAAATAACATCTCCCCTGAGATGTCACCAGCACATGTACAAGTGAAAGTCATGCACAAATGATATACTGTAGGTGTGGTTATCATATTATCAGCATGTAAGGTGCAATACATCGGACTAGTGAGTACTTTGAGAATGCGTACCTTTACCAAAGCAAAACCTGTTGCTCTGGTCACTAATTTACCATGGCAGTTCTTGATTAAGCCAGCAAGGTGACTCTTGTGCATAAATTACCACTTTGGCTAACATTTAATAGTGTGAGCAAAAGAAATGGCCACTCCCGTAAGGGATTAATTCCCTTTAAAACTGGAGAATACTGTTATTACTTTTCAAAAATATGTCAGAGTCTTTATTATGGAGACATAGGACAACCATAAAAAAAAATCTGTAAAAGAATATAATGGATGTGGAAATATAAAGAGGAATACATACATTAATAAGTATGGGAAAAGCAAAGCCAATACGGAAAAGAATGAGTAAAAATAAAGGGATGAAAATAAATTGACATATAATAATTAGTAAAGTAATTCCTATACAAAACATGCATAAATACATTTTTTAAAATATATATATTTATGTGTGTTATTTTATATTTGTTAATTGTATTTATATTTTCCTATTCTTTTACAGATTTAGTCCTTTATTATGTCACTCCTATGGCTCCATTCTCTTTGGCTGCATCCTTGTATGTAATCTTAAAGTTCCTTCCTTCAGACAGCAAATTCTTTCTCCCTGTTTTTGCAGATTGGTGAAGTACTGTGCAACCTATAACAGCCATGACCCTTTCCTCTCCAAGTGTCTTCCCAGCAACCCCTGGCTCACTGATGATGTCACGTACTGGACCTTAAACATGCCCTAGTGAGTCAGCTGAGGACGTTACGTAATCTATATTCTGAGTATAATTTCAAATAACTTGTTTGTTTTTATGTGCGTGTGTGACAGTGTGGAAATACCAACTAAAATGCGTGTGGAGAGGTGGACGTTTAGCTTCGCAGAGCTGCTCTCAGACCCCAGAGGACGAAATGATTTCAGACTTTTCCTAAAGAAAGAATTCAGCGGTACGTTTAAAAAAGAAATTTCAATTAGATCACAGCTCTGATTACAGAAGTGTTAATGTTGCAAACATGCTGCACTGTTTCTGCTCACACAGCGTTAATTTTTTTGCCATAAGAAGGGGCTATTAATAATCTTCTTTTCTATTATTTTTTATTCTATTCTTAACCGTTATAGGTGAGAACTTGGCATTCTGGGAGGGTTGTGAAGATCTGAAGTGGGGCGAAGCTGCGACGATGAGAGAGAAAGCCGAGCAGATCTACAAGTAATGTCTTCATTTATTCTCTAAATAGAATATATTAGTCCCTTTCTGATAAATGTTGATAGAGGTTAGTGATAGTTTATAAACAATTAGTCTATAAGTTCAAGCCAAACATTCTCTGGTTGCAGTTTATCGTCATACATTTGTGTTTTAGACTGTTGTTCAGACAAAACAAGACATCTTGGAAGATTCTTCACAATTTTTGGAGTGGCATGTAAAGATCATAAACAAGTCAATTACATGTCCCTCAAAGTAGTGCTTGATGCTAGTAATAATTTGTTGTCTGTTTCCTCCCCTCTCCTGATTCCAGGACATTCCTGGCACGTGGTGCACCGCGGTGGATCAACATCGACGGAAAGACGATGGAAATCACGGTGAAGGGCCTGAAACACCCACACAGATACGTCCTGGACGCAGCCCAAACTCACATCTACATGCTCATGAAGAAGGTCAGTAAACACAGCAGTATTTGGTTTTAAACACAAGATAAGTATGATGAATTCCCACAAGCTTGTACTCCTAATCAAAACAAGCACTGATTCATGATGAGTTTGTGTGTACTTTGCAGGACTCGTACGGCCGGTACCAGAAATCTCCAGTGTTCAAGGAAACGGTGAAGAAGGCCATCTGTCCTGAGGAGCACAATTTCACGTTAGTGACAGCTTTTAATGCATACATTTTTGCATTTGATTTATGACAATGAGCTTTAATCTATTCCCTTTATTTGGGAAATAAACTTGAAAACGTCTGTCTTTTGATTTATCTCAACCAGCCTGATAAAGAACAAGTGCCAAACAAGGAGGGGGGGGGGGGAAACTAGCTATTCATTGCAAAGGATGACTTAGGAGTTAAATTGCTCTGGGAAACCAAGTTTATGTCTCTTATCTGTCTGGATGATATTAGTATCCGCGTAGCTTCTTAAAAACCACCACATCCATCACTTTCCAAAACTTGATTTTAACGCTCTTCTTTCCTCCCTCCTCTTCCCTTTGCTGGTCTATCTCTTTTTCTCATTTCAATCCCTCTCCTGTTTCTACATCCTTCCTTTCTCCTATTTGACATCTTCCAGGGATGCCCAGTTGGAGCAAAATGCAAAGAAGAGACGGCCTAGTCTCAGCCCCATTATCTTGCGGCAGATGGAGCAGGAGCAGAGGGCCAAGATGGCTGCCAATGTAGACATCACACAGGTTATGAGCAAACTCAGCAAGCAGGGCAAGGAGGCGCCCCCTCCTCCCCGTCCTCCACTTAAGAAATAAACAGCAACGTGTGATGTTCAGGGATTTTAAGAAAGTAGTTAGTGTAATCGTTTTAAATAGATGCTGCAGTTTATTTCTTCTTTCTAATGTTTACATTTTAATGCTATTTTACTTTGTTTAAATGTTTTTTATAAAGAAAATTGATCAGCTGCTCTTAGTGATTAACCTACAGAAAATTATACCTCACGGCAGGTTAAAGGGAGCTTTATAGCATCTTTCAGCTTGTTGTTTTGGATTTACAGAATGCAAGTTTAATGCTATTCAATTACTCATAGACATACAGCACACTGTATAGAAAGCTCCCATAAATGTTACATGTGTAATGGTTTGAGCAGAGAGAGACAGAGGTCTTGGTCAACATGGGCAAATCACCACCACAAAGCAGAACGAGCAAAATATTGACACAAACACATTCCTTACTGAGGAGGTGATTGTGATGTGCATGATTGCGAACAATCATTTTAAACCAGTCAGAGCAGAGCTGAACGACGCTGCCTGATACTCCCACACAGGAGACAGAGCATGCTTCTGTGAAAAGAACAGGTAACATCCAGATCAATATTACACAGGCATATATTAAATACGACACATAGGTTGAATCAAATTCTTAATTAAAAAATTAAATGTATTTACCTGGCAAATGTCTCATAAAAATCTACTGTGACAAGTAAAGCTTGCAATTTGTGTGAACTGAGCCTTTAAACACATCCTAAATTTCTTAAATGTCTACACAAGTCACGTTGACAACTGAGTACAGATATTAGACAAACGGCCATACTGAGACATCTGTTCCTATCTGTTACATTTCTTTCCATACAAGCTGTAACTGTTGTCTGTCTTGCTTTTCTTATAATACACACGTTGTACTGTACATTTTCACTCATACGTTGTTCTTTATTGTACGGTATTTTCTTTGTCATAAGTCATGAGCTAATAAAACACCCACAAACCACCTCATGTTTATGTGTTTGTCTTGAGTAGTCATTCATTTACTGTTTTCATGTAGTTGTTGTCATGTAGCCCAAAAATAGTTAGTTGGAGTATTATAAGTTAGATTCTAATATCAAATTTGGTATCGCTTATAATACTCTGTCTGATTTGTGTGGACATGTTCTGAACCTCATGATGTTTAAGTAAGTATAACATTTTCAGTGAAGAGTCTGCTGAAAGGTTTTCAAAATGCATTTTTTTAATTTCTGACTTGTGTCTGTTGCCCTTTGACCTCACAGCTGTGCCGATTCACCACTCCAGTTCCTCACCTCGCCGTCTACTCTGGCATCACTGACTTCCCGTCCCTCACTGCCTCGCCCTCTGGCCCCTTCCTGGCCCACTCCCCAGCTTGTCCGTCCCCCATCAGTGTGGCCTTGGACAGCACCTCGGCCTCTGAACGGCGAGTGGAGGCCGGTGAAAGGGAAGGCGAGGGGAACTCTGTGGCTCAGGCCCCGGCAGGTGGACATGTGTCCAAGTCTCGCATGGCTCTGTCCCTGCAACGTCTGCTGAAGCGTGGCTGCACCCCCGCCACCATGTTTGCCAGCTTGTCGCCCAAATGCCACTCAGCTGCCGGGACAAGTAGCCGCATTCAGCCAATAAGCCCGGATCAACCTAGCCAGGCTCCGCCAAGACGGATTGGCAAGTGAGTGTGAGACACAATACAACAAACTGCACACAAAATCAGTCCTCTCACAGTCAGATACCCTTTAATCCATTTACTCTACTCTTTAAATGTAATGATTTAGTTTAAGATTATATGTGAACTCCTCCAATTACACATTCTCTTCTTAAATGTTTTAATGGGGGAGTAAAGGACAACCTCAATGCAAACAACCTCAAATTAAAGCTGAAAGTCATTCTCATTTTTTACAATTCAAATTAACTGTTATTATGTTAATAATATGGATATCACACACGTGCCTGATCAAATTGTCTTTGCAACCCTTCACAGTTTTTTCCAGATTAAAGTGGATATTCCTCCAGAGTGCCGTATCTACCCCATAGAGTCTGAGGACGAGGACGAGGAGAACAGGGCTGCCTCTCGGGGAGGAGTGGGAACCAAAGAGATCATCTGCCCCTGGGAAAGCCTCACATCACAGAACGGGACAGGCTAATCGGCTACATTTACACAAGTATAAAAAAAGTGGGTTTTTAAAATCTGTGTCACATGTGTCTGTCTGAGCAGGCAGATTTTTTGCCATGTTCTGACAGAGATAAAAGATCTGACATAGAGCATAAAAGACGGAAAAGCCCTGTGTAAATGTGGCAGAGTTCTCACCACTAGGCCACAACATAAACACCCCAACATGACACCACGGTCAATCTGGAACACTGTAGACATGGCTGTTTAGACTGAGCATCAACTTACTGTGTCCATGTTTTAACTCCTTAAAGAAAACCTGCTGTATGTTTAGAGCGTCAAACACACACTGCCTGTAGGTCTGAAAGGGCCCACGTTTATGTCTGCTGTAGTATAATCCTCTTTTCCACTGACCACACTCAGTACGTTTTAAAACTGTTTGAGTTCCAGTTCCTCAAGTGCAACTCTTCTCCTCGAAGAAATGTTTGGCAAGCCGCCAGACAGTCTGTAAAATTCGAATATTCAAGACCAATGAACAAACCTATGAACATTGTTGTTTCATTTAACTGTTCAAAGATATTTTCTTTCAATTTTGTTCCAGCTGATCGGCTATTTCAAAGCCTTCTTTACACAGCCAGGATTATAAATCTAAACCCACTGTTAGTAATTTGTATGTCATTTAAATACAGAGGATGTGATCTTGGTGTCTTTGGAACAGTAACAGAAGTTGTATTCAACCATATTTTGGCACATATGGTGTTTGGAAGGAACCGGCATCTTACAAGCCAACAGGCAGTTAAGTGTATTCCTTTAACTACGGCCTTATTGACACAAGCCCTTATTGACGTGAGCACCAGCTAAGCCAGCTGTTTAGGTTGGGTGGCAGCTCTCCCAGAGGAAAACAGGGTGCATGTACATCCAAGCCCTTTGGGAAACACATTCAAACCTCATTGTGTATTTATTAACGATTAGTAGCCTGACAGCAGCCTTATCCACCTTCACACACCTTAAATATTTTGTGTTTTTCGACCTCAGAATAGGCCAAAAAGCAGGCATGTACACAGACATTCAGGGCCATAAGATAACAAAAACTTCAAATGAAAAGAAATGCATTATTTTTGATTGCCAATAAGCTTAAATAAAAGTTAGTATGCAAAAAATGCGTGTTTACATTCTAGAGCGTGATAAGCCAAAGCAGACAGACATATTTGGACTCTGCCTGTGCACATGCCTGCTAAAAATATAGATAATATATTGATATATTTATTGAATAATGATAACTTTTCTGAAGTAGAGAAGTGTTCTTGTGCTGCTCAATAGACTTTAGATGCCTCATCCGCAATTTACCTCTTACACACATTACGTGAAAATGACTGAAGAGATGCAGTTTTAGGTAAAATAATAGCACATGAACAGGTTGTCAGCATGATGCTTTTTTTTCTGATCCGCTCCCGACAGAAAGTTACTGTAACGTGGGGTCGTTGATAGTTTTGTATTTAGGTCCACTGCTGTTTTGTAGTTGTCGTATTATACTGTTCACTACTCTGAGCAAGGTGTTTGGTATTTTCTTACGTCATTCTCCTTTTGGTGGGGGGGGGTGAGACACAGTGCTGTCAGAATGTATTATCTTTACCATGTTTACAGATGCAAGAATGTGAAAAATACCTTGAATTTATTGTGTTTGATTTGTACATTCCATGGCTTGTGTCAAGTGCCTCAATAAATGACTGTCTTAACAAACAAGGTTCACCTTCTTAATGAGATGTTGCCTTTACGTGTTAAAGGGTCAAATTACAAAAAACTAACATTTTCTCACTTGTCTGGACCAGGTTTTCAGGTCTGTCTACCTCCATCTTTCTGGTTACACTAGTCAATCCAGCAGTTTATCTATAGGGACTATTTCTTTGATAGAAAGAGGTTCCAATGACAACTGTTCACAGTGACTTCTGTAAATTATTATGAACAACATGGACACTTATTTTGGATACAGACTTTTCTTTAATGCTGTGTTACCCACAAAAACATATCTGGGGGCAGAAATCTTAGAGAAACTACATGTATACTAAGATGTTTTGATGTAACATTCCTCTCGAGCCTCAGTAAGTGGTGATGACAGTGATCAACCACTAGGTGGAGATAAACCAATGGCAATGGGATCAAGGCACCATACACATAAAGTAACACAAGCTGGTGAATGGATATGGTGCATAAGTTCACTGAAACCTGAAATAATAAAAGACCAAATCTGCATTTACCATTTACCAGAATGTTTGTATACATTTACCTGTCAGTAGTATTTAGATTATGTGGAATATTTAGAACAGAGACTATCAAGCTAGACAGAAACAGGTTTGAGTGAACTTGCCACGCTCTAATTTCCACATAAACATAACCAAGGTCAAGATTTTGGTAAAGGTACAAACAGGATCATTCGACCATCGGATGTCCATACAGATATTACTGCAGAGTACATAAAAACAGAAATGTGAGCTTATAGTCAACATCCTATCTCTGCCATCACCGAGGTTACTGAACTGAGGCCGGAGCACAGCTTTGATCTGTTTGTGTGTTTTTGGGGTTCTCTGAGCAGAACCAACCAATTGCTATCTCACAATACCGTCATAGGGACGTCCACACACAGTCCATTCACACATTAGCTTAATTAGGCGTAGGGAATTTATGCAACACATTTAACTTTCATCGGAGGGGTGCATGTATTAAAATAATAAATTTGTGTTGAAGCTTCTTTTAATGAAGCACTTGGTGTTTGGTGTTACACCTGAATGGGTTTTTCATGGCTTTTGTGTTGTTATTTTTGCAGTGTTGTTCTGTCACACGCCTAGTTTGATTAGTACATTATCTCTTTTCTGCTTTCGACTCCTTGATTTACCAGTTACCAATGGCTGGAATTATTGGACTGCATTTGCAAAATAGCAGCCAAAACTAAACAACATATCTAATTCTATGACCTAAATATCTGCTTAGACACTAAAAAACCCGGACCAGGACAAACAGGAAGACAAAGCACCCTTCAAGCCAACACAAACACACACACTCGCACACACGCACACACACACACACACACACACACACCTGCACACACGCACACACACACACACACACACACACACACACACACACACACATCTGCACAGAGTCTCCGCAGACATAAACATGTGTCAGCCGCCATGTGTGACCTCGCTGTGACATGATGAATGACCAAATCAGAAGTATAATGAAACGCTGAACATTCGCCTGCTGCTGCTTCCCTATGTATATATATGTGTGTGTGTGTGTAGGTGTGTGTGTATGTGTGTGTGTGTGTGGGAGAGAGGACCTCAATCAGAATCACAGGTGACCTGGTGTCTCGCTTAGCCTCTTAGGTTTGACAAGAGCAGATAATTACCAATGACCCCACACCTCGCAAAAATCAACCCAGGAGAGAATGCGAGTTGCCATGAAGAGGAAGAGGAAGAATGACCTTGAAACTTGAACTATATTTAGGCCACCTTTTATGACCTCCTCTTCACACCACCTTACTTATCTTCCCCTGTGTTAACCTTTAACCTCCTTTACACCTTATTGATCTCCTTCAACCTACGCATGAAGAAAAGAACCTCACAAACTTTCATGTACAGTATTTACAGTAGTCATGTTTATGTAGGTAGTGAGACAGATCTCATTTTCAATGGACTCGTGAGCTAGAGATATAGATTTTATGTAAGTACACATTGACCCATGTTTTATTTTGCTAATGCATACATAAAAAGGAAAAAAAATATAACGTGTATTGCACTTTATTTCTGATAAAGAGAGTGTGTGGTAAAAGTGTGTTTGCTACCTTGTGATCTATTTTTTTTTCTTTTTTAAAAGTTAAATATAAGATGTTTGTTTTATTCATTATGTAACTGAGCTTTGGCAATAATGTAACTCAAACATTCATGTCAATAAAGCTTATTTGAATTTGAAATTTGAAAGAGAGAAGCAAGGCAATTTGTTCATGGCCAAATTGCCTTGCTTGCCTGGCCAGGTGAATTTCAGCCTGAATAAAACAATAAGAATTCTGACAACGATGCTGGAGGGTGAAGTTTCACAAGAATAACAAACCATCCACACACACACACACACACACACACACACACACACACACACACACACACACACACACACACACACACACACACACTCATGCATGTCCACGCATACAATCTTTGTCTTATGAGAAACGGTATTAATACCTGGCAGGCTTTAAAATGTCAGCTAGTCTCAAACAAGGTGCACAAAGAAACCAGTTTATTTATGGATCTGACACTTCTCATGTCTTTCTGCTCTTGAGCTATTTTTGTTTTCAAAGTGTGTCTTTAGAAGGAGGAGGAAGAGAAGAGGAGGATGAGGCAAAGATGAAGATGCAGACAGACAAACTGACCGAGTGCTGGTATTGTGGGCCGGCAGCCAAAGGGTAAAACCCTGAGGAGTTGGTATTTTAACCTACACTTTGGATAAAATGTCCCTTCAGACTTTTTTCATTTCTGGCACATGGCCGTGATCAAAGAATTGCGTTGGGTGATAAAAATACCACAAATGTGGGCTAATCACAAATCTGCATCCAGCCCTGACGGCTGCTTTCTAACATGAGCTGATGGAGTTTATTTACGCTTCCTTCTGTTTGACTTCCTTTGTCTTTTCATTCTCGCTCTCTGTCCTCCTCTCAGTATTCAACTCCACGGTCACACACACATATTAGGCCATTCTCCTGAGCTGTTTACTCATTGAGTGATGATTGCCTGTTTAAACATCTGTCCTCATCAGTGTACACAACTACATAAACACACATACACACACACACACGTCTGCCTGATTGTATCCCAGAAAGCCGGTGACAAGTTTCTACTTGGCTTTAAGATTTAAAGATCTACTAATGCTGTACTATAAACACATTTATAATCAACCTGATATTGTGTACTGGAATACTGGGAATATGTATTTGATGCATATACTCGCTATTGTAATTATTCTGAATCAAATAAGAAATTGTTTTAGCTGCATGCTGCCTTCAAATGGAACATGTAATGTTGTATTTCTGACTGGATATCCAATTACATTATGTTAAGCAGGTCAAGCGATTCAAGTCAAAGAAAAATTGTCTCACGTTGACTACAACAACTGTATTCAGTGCCATTTTAGGATGGACAAATAACAAATAAGATGACTGTAGCTAAAACTGCCCTGATCTATATTTTCAAATTAACAATTGAAAAAAAGTTGAGGGTTCTGCGGCTCTTTGCTGCATGTCAGTCCCTCATTCTCTCCTCTTTATTGCATAAACTTTCCTATCCAATAAAGGCCTAAAATGCCAAAAAGATCTATATACATCAAGTTGACCCCCAGAGAAGGGTCACCCGACTCTGCGGTTCAGCTCTCAGTTTTTTTAAAACTGTTATTAAGCTGATTGTTCAAATATTTTAAATGCTACTAGGCCAAAGCGCTGCCTTTGACACAACTGACCTTACAATCCTAATCAACTGTCTGAAAAAAAGGGGTTGGTAACACCGACTGTGACTTATAGTGGATATGTTACCGGAAAAAACTCAGTTTTAGAAATGCTTGCTCATCTCTGGTTTCCTTCACTTGTCTCTCTTCCCCGGGACTCAATTTTAGGATGCATTGTTTTAAATTTGCATTCTTCCATCATTTGTGAGCATGATCATTTGTAAGCATAAGATTGTTTCCAACTGTTATGCAGATTACTCAGGTTTGTGTTGAACTGAAACACAGTGATTCTGCTGGCTTGTTGTTTCTCACATGTTAACTTTTGTATGTCTAAGAACATCAGAACTGTATGTCTAAGAAAGCAACAACAACAAAAACTCATAAAGTGAAATTCATGCCATAGGACCTTTAACGGTCCAATAGGAAATATATTTTCTGTAATAAATCAAAATATGACCCCAATTCATCATCAAATTTGAAGGAAACATGCCAAGTTAAAATACTATCTTTTCTGATAACAATGCTTATTCAAGTATTTTCTCGTTTTGTAATTTCTGTTCCGTGACAGTTTGTGTGTTGGCTTGTGTGTTTTTATCACCTCCCCAGTTTGACTGCCTTGCTGGTTTGCCAGATATATCTGTGAAAACGTGAACCCAGCGTGCTACAGCTGTAACGTTAGCACAGCAATGAAAGCAGCAAACAAACGAACGGGCTCAATGGAGATAGATTCTACCCAACCTGGAAAAATAGCAAACCCTGGGTAAATATCAGAGATGTCTTTGAAAGATTGAGACAGTTTGGAGCCCAACAGGATGCCAAGTTGGCTAATTTCCTCCTAAACAGGTAAGCATTAGCTTCTTGTTAATTTATCACGGCTACTAGGGACGGGAATTTTATATCATTTCACAACATTTGTGTACTCACATTAAATGATTCACTTAGTATCTGAGTTGTTTACTTACTCAAACAATTAAGACACAGCCAGCCGTCTGCTCTTGGCTAATGCTGCCATGCTAGCCCTGCTAACTGCTAACAGTTACAGGAGGACCAGGCAAGCGGGCCATGGCTATCGCCAACAGCGGTAAGGGTGCTGTAAATTTGGAAGAAAGGACCGTGAGTTAGCAGTGTATATAGCAATTGTTGCAGTAATTATAAGCCAATAAAGTGTGTATTTCAGTCGGGTGCGAAAACAGACGGGGAGGTTGTGGAATTTTTAGCGGTTCCTACTGCAATTCTAAGCCAAGGAAGTGTGTCTGTCTGGTGGGTACAGAGCCCCACATATTCATATTCTAACAATCTAACGTTAGCTACTCCGCTGTGCTGTGAAGTAATGTCTGGCTATGGGAAACAAGCGTTTAGTAACATTGTTGCAGCTGCTGTGGTCTAAGCCTGGAAACCAACATGAACTTTGAGTCTGGGGAGGAGGGGACGGGGGAGACAACTCTCTCCAGTAGTTTGTACTGCAGTAAATACTTTAAACACTACCTGTCAGTATTACACATTGCACCTTTAATTGTCAGGTAAAGATGGTTGTTCAGTCTTTTTTTAAAACATCTCTAACATGAGGGGTTTCATTCTTGGGCCGCACTTCAGGAGGTTTTCATCTTTAATCACAGACTATTCTAACTCCATGCTATCAAGGCAATTACCTTCCTGTGAGCATTTTATCTATCTCACTTGTATCTTTCCCTGTGTTTACTTGTTTTCTGTCAGTTTTAGAGCTTCTGTGGTTTAATGGTCCCACGGCATGAAAATGTCACTTTATGAGAATGCATTCCCCCAGCCTGCCTATGGTCTGCCAGTGGCTAGAAATGTTGATAGGTGTAAACCGAGCCTTGGGTATCCTGCTCTGCCTAATGGGCCGATCTGGAATCTTGTTCCTTAGGATCATAAGGAGCAAGGTTACCTCCTCTTTCTTGCCTGCCCAGAGAATTTGGCCCTCCCATGAGAAAGAGAGAGACATTCAGGCTTTTAAACAAGCAAAGTGGCAGTTGGTCAAGGCCACACAGCCACCCTTCACCTTGCCCCCCTCACCTGAATAGCTACAGACACAGAAATAGCATCCAAAAAGCACCATGCCAAGGGACCTTTAAAGCCCAGGAGGCTTTAGCAGTCAGGGTATTATAGTATTTAATTTGCAGTCTTTTAAAGTCCCATAAAATTCTTTAAAAAACATATTTTATTAAACCTAAAGAAAGATGTACAAGTTGTACAAGTTCAGGTATCAGAATTGGTATCGGGAAGCAACAAATGGTATCAGGCCATCTCTAGTATTTCTGTCTCTGTGTTATCTGTTCAGTTGATATGAGTACATGGTAAAGCCGTATTGGTAATGTTGGGTGTTTTGGCTCTGATCTCATCTCTCCCTGCAGCTTGCACAAAGAGAGATTGGGGAGTGATGATAGCAGACACCTCTCTCCCAGAAGACTAGCATCAGAGCGTACAGGTGGATGCTGGGTGGAGGTGGGTCTGATTAAAAGCTAAGTGACACAGATACTTGCAGAGATCAATGAAGCAGTGGCAACACTGGCTGAGCAGAATAAGAACAATGATATTGGAGACTGCCTGTCCAAGACAAACAACAGCGTCAGTTTTTTATTTAAAAACCTAAAATGACCTGTGTTTTTAGAGAATTTGGATTCTCGACTGTCTAGAGCAAAGGAGGCAGTGTGGAGTTGTTAGGTCAAGATGGGTGGTTGGGCCAATTAATCCAACAAGCATTTTGAAATTTCACAGACTTAAGAGGAGACTTCTTCTCGCATCCTGTTTCCTTCCAACAGGGATTTTCTTTTTAACCATGACGCTATCTTTCTGTAACCTAAACCAAGTTTTTTTTACTCAACCCATAATCTTAATCTTAACATAGCTAAATTTAGCTAAATCTTTTCCTTACTATAAGTCGTTATTGTGTCTAAAAGCCAAAACTGACCATAGCGCTGTCAGATTAGAAAATCAGTTAGAGTTATCAGTTGCATGTGCAATATCTATATATCTATACATATTTATGCAATGCTGCTACATATACTCACATTGTACTTTATTTACATTCAGTGGATTTGTTTTTGTTGGATTTTGTTCAATCCATCCATCCGTTTTAGCAACATCACTTTTTTAACCTTATCTCACTAAACTTCTGTTTAACGTTTTCATTTCTTTCACTGTAGCTATGTTACTCTATTTCATTTTTTGAATTTATTGGCTCTTTTGTCATCCTTATTTTTACCTTTAATCAATAAAATATGATTCTGATTCTGATCATTTTTAACTAAAATTATTTTTGAAGGCAGTAAATAATAAGAAAACTCTCAAATATGGACATTAGTTTGTATTTGTTTGGCTTAAAGGAAACTTTTGAAATTTCGGGAAATACCCTTTTTTTGCTTTCTGGTGGAAAGTTATATGAGTAGGTCGGTGCCACTCTCTCTGTTTCTGTATAGTTACCTGAGGCAAATCTCACAAATGAAAACATCTTGTCTTGTGTGTTTTATTTGAACAAAACCTGAGGAGTAAAAACTACAATTCACTGGCTACGGGGGTTGTGAGCTTGTCCAACACATAACACTTTAGAGGTGCTGTGTGGGCAGATTATGTTACCTTTGGACGGAGCCAGGCTAGCTGTTTCCCCCTGTTTTAAGTCTTTAGTTAAGCTAAGATAGCAAGCTGCTGCTTATAGCTGGTTGTAATATGAGAGTGGAGTCAATCGTCTTACGTATTCGCCTGAAAAAGTGTAGCTTAAATTGGTAATGTGTGCATTGGGTGTGTGTTGCAGAGAGTGGTGTATGAATGTAGCAGCACAATGTGAGTTGTCTGCTTGATCTTGCTTGAAGGCTTAATTAACTAAATGTACAATCTGCTATTTTACAGAGAGCCATTGCAAAACAAGTTGCACAACTAACCCTAAAATAGCCTGACCTCTAAACAAAAGCAGAATAGTCAACTAGGAGGATGATTCACCAATTATGCCAAGACCTCGAGGAACCATCTTACCCAAAGTCCTTTGTCTAGCTGTTTTACACATGATTAGGACTGCAACTAAAGATTATCTTCATAATGGAATGATCTGTTGATGACTTTTCTGTTTACCTGATCTCTAATTAGGATAATATCTAATTATCATTCTATTTTTATTTATTTATTAAAACTGTGGCGGAGCAGCCATTTTGTGCGTTTTGCCATCAAAACAGGAAGTCAATATAACTTGAGTGTACATTGTCCAATTGGCTCGAAACATTTCATGATTCATCAGTGTCAAACCCTGACAACATATACACACCGATATTGGCTCAAAGTCATAACGCCACTTAGTGGCAACAGGAAGTAGGCCTAAAAGTCAAGGTGCTATACTTTAACAAACTCCTAGAGATTTCATCAGATGAACTTCAGATTCAGTGTCTTCACTTTTCATTGGTGACACTTTTCTGTGTTGTGCGCCAGTAACCCCGACGCACGCCGATTAGCAAGGGCTTGTTCAACACTGCTTGCAGCTTGAATTGTTCTTTGAAATGTCCAACAATTACTTCAAATTAAAAAAACATTGATTGTAGACTCATGTGTACTTTTTCTGATCTGATAGTCATATAGAAAGGACAACATGACTTGTCACTGCAATGGTTTATAAGAACAGCTTGAACCAGTGCAGTGCCTGTCCAAAACATGTTTGTACAGGCCGATTTCTTAGCCCCCGATATTACTGCTTGTAGCAGCTTTAATCAATAATCTTTCATCTAAACCATTTCACACTGGCTGCTGTGCTCCTTGGGTCCTCAGCAATACACCTGCCATGCTGTAGTTTTGTCTCCTGGCAATGCATTCTGTGCGGCATTCGCCAAGAACTAGCTTTTTGGGACCAAACTATTAAGGTTTAAATCCAAAAAAAGTGACTTAAACTCCAAATTGTCAATTTACTGTTTTTTAACTAATTGTTTCATTTCTACACACACCAACTTCAGCCATTAATACTTTTCATTGAGTGTGTTATAAACAAAGGAACTGTTGACAATCTCAGAAGAACCAATCTGGTATCAGCACATGGTGTTGGTTCTCAACAAATACACATCTCACAAGAAACATAAATCCTCCTTAACAACACTCAAAATTGTAGAATTAATTATTTCCCAGCAAGCTTAACCCAGTAAACATACTTTTGTTTCTTGCTGAATCAATCTGAGTTAATCTGTGGCTCTGATCGGGCTGCTGGCCAAAGAACATGTGTTCTCTACTGGCTGGTTTATGCACTGTCCAGCTGCTGAGATAGACTCTTCTGTTGAAACATCTATCCCCTATTGTCTGTTTCCATTCATCAGAGTTATCACTGTATCTACTACACACATCCCATACAGATATAGACACCCCAGTCACACATCTCACATCTCAAACACTCTATTTTAACACTCGCCTGTATTTATAGCGCTGCGTTAAAAGGCCTGCCTTGTTAGCAAAAAGAAGAAAACGGCTTTTATTTGGAGTGATGTTAACCTGCAAACGACAGCACTCTTTAAAATTATGAAACGCCTGTCGGACAGTGTGAGTGAAAGAGGGGAGGAGAGCACAGCAAAACTGTTGTCTTTTCTCTGCAAAATTACTGTCACAAGTAAGTCATGAAGAGATGGAAAAAAGTGAGAGGCAGTTTTCTCTCTCACACTCAGTATTTCTCTCTACTTTCTCCTCTTAGCACACAGACACACACTTATGCATGTCAACACGATTCCAGTCAATGTTATTTAAAAACCATGTGTGATGAGTGAGTTTTTTGTAATTTCCCCTCCTGCTATTCAGTTTCCTCTCAGGCAGATGATTGCCTTTACAATATGCACTTTGATCTGTGAATGTGGACAGCAGACAATTCCAAGAGCCACATATGGGTGTAGGACTTCCAGGTCCATTGTCATATTTGCATTGTCTCTTTGGCTTTACTGGTTTTTGTGTTTTTCCTGTCATTGATTGGGTGAATGAATGAATTTGGCTTCCATTTCAACTGCGTAGTCGTTGGATGCGTGGCAAAGTCACCTGGGTCCGAATTACCCTAACCCTAACATGGCAGTTGCTACATTTGTCAAACAAACACAAACTATGCAAACAGTCACAGTCGAATTCACGCAAAAAAAATGTATTGTATTCTGTCCGAAAATCATCTGTAGAATTGATGAATATTCCCCTTAAATGGACTTATAACAAGATTATAGCGATATTTGCTGTTAGGCTACTGGCTTGTAAGTTTTCTGTCAATATTCCAAAAATGAGATGCATGTTGGGTTATTGACTTTGTAAAAATGTATTCACACTGATAAACAAAGGCCAGAGCCTGAAGGCTACAGACTGGAAGAACAATACTTTTATTGGGATTCATTTTGGACCTGTTGATGCTGAAGGGAAAAAAGGCAGGGATAGGAAATGAAACAGCAGAGGAATACAGTGAGGTGATTTAAGGGAAAGAAGGCAGGATATGTGACAGGATGAAGGTGAATAATACAGAGAAAATGGGAGCAAAAGTGGGCTGGGAGAGGAGGAGGGGTTGCTCTGAAGTGAGCGAGAGGGAGGAGAGGAAGGGAGGCAGGCTTAAGCATCACACCATTATTATCAAGACTCACATGCAGCACCTCCTGTGATGGAGTGAGAGGAGATGGAGAGAGATAAAGAAAAGGTGGAGTTAAAGAAGAAATGGAAAGCAGGATTACTGGTGTAACAGTACCGGCAGATGAGTGGCAGTGCAACGGTGAGGGAGAGAGAGGAACTCTGGTGGGAAAAGAGAAAAAAACAACAAATCAGTGCAACAGGATGAGGACCTGCTAGTGCACAGCCGGCCCAACCCCGCAGACCTGCCATCTGTCCCGCTGTTCTCTCAGCGTTCCCGACGCTCCCATCACCAACATCTGGATAACCTCCCCCACATGGGAAGGAGGGCGAGGGGGGGGCCAAAAAAATCCAAATCATATCCACCACTCATCCTTTTTGATTATACAGGACCTGAGAAAGGAACATCATCACCTTGGGGATCCCCTGCTTCGGAGTACATCACCTCAGGGCTGATAACTGGACCGGAGGAGGGAAAAACTTTTGCTCCAAAGATGCAGAGGCATGCACAGGACCCTTTCTTATCTGTCTGTGAGCTTTTCTAACTTCCCATGGATCTGTTGTGTCTCTTACCCCTGAGTAGGGAGAGGGAAAAGGAGACAGAGGAGGTGGAGAGGGGGAGAAAGGAGGAGACGGCGGGGAAGCGTCACCGCCGCCGCTGCTGCTGAAGTGTTACCGGCGTTTGTGCTTCCCGCTGAAGAGGCATTTTATCACTCTTCCTCCCCCCCTTTCGCTCCTCTCCTCATCCGACCAGCAGGGAGCCTAAGGGATACAGACAGGCAGCTAAACACAGTGGGTTCATGCACATATGCACACAAACACACACACACTTGCTGCTCTTCTAGGGGCTCCCGCACCTCTCATCTTCCATGCCCCTCCTCTACACTCACTTTCCTTTCCCATTTTGATCCCCTGTCTTCACCTTCATGACCACTTGTAAATCTGACACGTACAGAAAAAGAGAAAAGTGAGAGAAGGGGCGATGAAACTGTGGAGTTAAAAAAAGAGAGATTTTTGGAATCACACACTCGCTGTCACGTTGTGAAGTCCTCTAGGGTAGTGTGCAGACATCCAAAGCTACCAAACACGCACACAGTCACTGATAACTCACTCACACTCACTCTCACACAGAGGCTTGGTCTAGTTGCATACTCCTACAGGTGCTGAGAGAGGCAGGTGAAAACCAGGTGAAAAAGAAAATAGAGAGAAAGACATTTGAAGGAAAGCAGCCTGGGAACGATGGAGCAGCAAGAGTTCAAGTTGGATGACAGCAGAAAGCACAGGTAAGTCTTAAGAAAGATGTTACCCACACGTACACACTCCCTCACACTCGTATTCTGTCACTTAGTCTGATCCACTGTCAGGAATATATAAGTGTGATATTGCGCAATAGAGACAGAATAGATACTAGAACAAGAAGCTCAGTATAGACACACAGTTTGAGTGCAGTCATACTTTCAGTTTTCATAAGTGAAGAGTTTCCTCGAGAGAAATCGGCTGCTGACAGAAACAGCCAGTTGTTACTATAACAGAAACTAGTATAATAGGACATATTAGCATTTTTCGCTCTGAGGTTTGGTGGTTAGCTGCCTGTACTGTGTGTATGTGTGTGTGTGTGTGTATGTGTTTGTGTAAAATACATACCTACCTTCCCGCTAACTAAATATGACAAATGGATTATGGATGTTATGGTTGCAGTGTTTTACTGTTGTATTGGTTAAGTGGTAATTCGCATTGATTTGTCCTATTAATTGCATGTAGCAGCTCTCATTTTTCTCCATTAGTGACAGAAGTGTTCCTTTCCAGTTTGCATACATCCTGTAGCAGCAGCATCATGTACAGCTTCTTTAGCTGTACATGATACACAGAAACACTGTCACAGTAGTCAGAGTAACAGGTCAGTGGTAGCCAGCAGCCCAAAGGGTCCCAAGATAAATCAAAAGGTTCCCAAGATAATTAGTGTCAATAGAAGGAAAAAACACATTTATCTTGCACAAAATTATAATTATTTCCTTGTCTTCTTTGTCCAATTCTTTTGTTTTTGTGAATGTGAAATACTTGCTTATGAAATCTTTTCCGAGGCTGCAAACTGCTCCTGTTTAAATATATAATAGACATGTAGAATAGTGGTCCCCAACATGGGGCTTGGGTGTATGGGCTGAAAAATGTGTCAACAGAAACTGAATGTGAATCATTTGTATTTGAATTTGAATTGCAAACTTGAATAATTGCATTGAAAAACTGAACTGAATAGTATAGTTTGAAATTGAATTTATTCTTTTGGAATAACTGGATAACTGAAATCCAATAAAATATGATCATCAACAAACATTCTACTCTCTATATATCTTCACATTCAGTTCTCACAATTCAAATTCAGTTCACCAAATTAAATTTCAAGTTACTGTGACAGACATCCGGGTACTTGAAGGATGAAGGAAGGGCGATCAAGTACAGATCAATATGTATCTTTTCTTCAAGTTTAACAATTCTTGTTCAAAAATAAACTATTCAAATTCACTTTCTGTTGGCACAAATTTCTGCCCATACTTGGGGTCACAAGATGACAGGGTGTTGGATATTAAAATAAGTATGTCTTTTACTATCTACAACTAGACTTTTGTCTAATTCTTCGTAATATTTTTACCCTTTCTGAGCTGTTAAGAATCCCCCCCAAAAAAAAAAAAAAACTGTAGCTGAGCCCAACTAATGTCACACTAAAAAGGGGGTTAACAGTAGACTTTAATGTTTTTTGATGGTAAAGAGATAAAAACAAAGGGTACTACTGACACAGACAATCAGGAGTATGTGTGTGAACGTGTAAAGGAATACAAACTTGGATTAGTTTGTGTACGTTTTGGTATGTGTGTCAGCAGATTGGGTGTCACTGAGATTTTGATTGCTTTACGTTTAACTAGTAGGGGGCCAAGCTGATCTAGAAATTACCCCGTCCCATCAACTTCACTCATCTTGACTGATATGTCCGGCCTGCAACGATTTCCTGTAAAGCTGTCAGATCTTTATGTGTGAGAGCAGGAACCCACAGGGAGATGTGTTTGCAATGTTAGCAGTTAAAACCCCTAATTATGATGAATGTATGTGGCAGATGTTATGTGATACGTTTCATAATAAGCTATGGGGTTATTATTGGGAGGTTGTATGTGAAAGGTTTATTAGCTGTGCGTTTGTGCATGTGTGCATATCAACTCGTCTTACACAATCCACCCATAGGGAGGAGAGAAGGAGGGATGGATGGATAAAATTAGGAAAAGAAGGTTGAAGCAGTTGAGCTGGTTGACGTTGACAGAGTGTCTCTATGGTATGTTTACTGTCATATGCATTACTGTTAATGTAACTGTTTTAATGATGACTTCAGGGAAGAGTGATGAATGAAAATGCTTCATGGAGTGGAGTCACATTAATCCAAAGTGTAGCGGCATGTATTGGACCATTACTAATTTGTTAAGTGTTTGTAACCACATGTTTAACAGCACAAGACAATGTAGTCCTGATGTATGCCTGTATTGGTATCTGAGGGAACCCACCCATTTTACACATCTATTACTCACAAAGTTGTTTATTGAAAGAATGTTGAAAACCAAGGCAAACTCACCAATGGGAGCATAAGGTCAATAAGCTGTAGCCTGATATTTTCTTTTTATGTAATTTTATCCCATCACTGAAAAAAATCTGAAATGTAGTCAGCGATTCAGACGAGTGGAAGTGGAGTGAACAATAAAGTTAACTTTATAGTTTCTTAATTTCTTAAGATTTGTTAGTAAATCCAAAGGAAACACCAATGCTATGCTTTAGTAAGCCTCCCAATATTTTCCTTGTTTTTCTTGCCACCTAGAGGCAGCACAAACAAATTGTAAACACAACATTAACATAGCAAACAGTTGCTTAATAAAACATCCAGCTGATAAGGAGCGATATTAGCATGTGACCTTTTCGCTTTGTTTTTGGTCTCCACCAACTCCTGTGGCAAATATGTTAAACGGACTGCGTTTATAAAGAACGTTTTTAAGTTGCCTGGCAAAGCACTTTACAATTTGCCTCTCATACACACGCGCACACAAACACCGATGGTGGCAATATTTGGAGCTTTAGCTGATAAATGCTTGGCTATATTCACCAGCTAGTTGCTAACTTTGTTTCTCGGCTGTTTGGGACTGGTCAGGTGGTGTACAGTGGGTTTGATGATGCTGATCAGAGTGCTGAAAGTGAAGCAAAACAATGAGGTTTAATGAAATTCTCCATGGAGCTCAGATAAACTGTAGAGTTGGTGGAAGGTAGCTGTGTGTTTGTCACTGAGAGCACCTCCTTTCACATATATGTTATCATTTGTTAATTAACCTAACCTGCCAAGATGGAATAGGTGATACAAATCATGCAAAAACCAAGATGGTGTCTCATTTTTTTCCTCATTTACTGAATGTAGAGCTAAAGCATTCAGATCAGTGCTGCCACTTCCCCTTGCACTACGATAAAGAACATTTTTCATATTCCGACATGATTATTTCTGTGTTGGAAGTAACTTTGCTCAGTCATTGTTCTATACAATTACACAAGGTACTTGTGCTTTACGTCTCTGCTCAATACTTTTACTCCACTACGTGTTGTTTCACAACTTCAGTTCATTTGATAACAAGTTATCTACTGGATGATGATCTACTTCGCAGAATACAATACTACAAAACATAATCAACATGTTAATTATGATGTATTATTATCGGTTAAGATAAGATTTTCTTAAACCTAGGAAATTCAAAAGCTTTCCCGCAATGTGTACAGTAAATAAACCTTTAACAGATGCAACACATGCAAGATGCAAAAATCATGCATTAAATAGGAATTTTAAGTATCAAAATACCAGCATCAGAACATGAAATCATTGCTGCAGAATGTGTTTTCACACTGGGATTTCTTGGACTGATCTCAAGTCTGCATAAATGAGGCTCTAGAGAATCCTGATGTTTCATGCAGCTGTCCGAGCACAGCTCCTGCAGTATTTTGATGAGAGGAAGGCTGTCTACTACATTAATACTAATTCAAGCTCCCTAATTAATACAATTAAATCAGGTTTGAAGGTGATAAAAAAAAAACAAGGTTCATGTTGATAAATCTCTTGTGATGACGCTCATCCGATCAACTAGATCCTCTCTGCTCATTTCCTCTTCACACCCTGGGGACTCTGTATAGGGGACATAATTTCCCAGCTAAGTAGTTAAATGACGGAATGTTCTGTACTGTATATATACTCTACGGCCCAGGAAGTATGTGGTACTTTAACAGAAATAAAGCATCAGCTGAAAATGTGATACCAACAGGTTGTCTCATCATATACATAATAGTATTGTTTATTATAGGCATACATGATAACTGTAAAGCAATCAATGTTGGTCTTTTTTGCCCTTTTTATGGAAAAGTTACAGGATAAATCCTATCATTGTGTCCTTTTTAGTCCCCTGAAAGTGTGACTGTGTATTAATTCTGGACAAACAAGCGATTGTGTTTATACTCCCAAATTTTCTTTTTGGCTGTAGAACACCTTCATCAATGAATGCTGCAGGCTGCACGAGCAGAAGTTTAACAATTTAATGGTAAAATTATTGTGCATTTGTAGAATGTTTTATTCGATAAATTATCAGTGGCTAAGAGGCTAGAAATATTAAATATTTTTCTTTAAGGAAAATATCTAAAAAGTAATGATAAGTTTGCATGTCAGTTGCTTGTTTTTGTCATTCAATAAATCCTCCAACATCTTCTTGAGAGCTGTATTATACCGTTTCTGACTTGGCTAGTAAGAGGGCACAGCAATGATGGAGGATAGATGCTGCAGGGGGAAGGATGACTAGCTTTACACTCCTCTGATGTTACAGTTTTTTTCCCATCATGTTTTCCAAATGTATCACTGCAGCTGCATAGTTAGTTTTTATTAACATTGTATTATGAATTTGGATATGTGTAATCATAGTGATGATGACGCAGGTACAGTCTGATGCGGCCCCAATAAGAGAGTGTATCCCACATGGCAGAGCTGCAGTCCATCTGGAAGTCTCCATAATAATAGGAAACCTGTGCATGCACCACCACACTCACCCGCTCAATCTGCACACGTGAATATCATTTTGGAAAGTAAGTGCACAGACACAACAGGATTTAAGGATTACACAATTTTTGATAGTATGAAGTCTGATGTTTTGTCGTTTTCCGTCTCTGGCTGCCAGTCAGTCGTCCTTTTTCATTTATGTAAAGTTAAAAATTCAGTTAAAAAGATGACAAGATAATCAGCTGATTCTTGTGTTTTGGTGTGTAAAATTAGATGCATGTCCCTCTTGTTTGCATGTATTCTGTGTTGTAATCACACTATAACTATAATATTGATGCTAATCTGGAGCAGACACACCCACTCTGTCAAACACACACACATACATACACTGCTTATCTGAGGCCCCAATATGACGCTTTTTCCCAGCAATTACATTAAATGATCACTTGACCTACTCTGCAGTCAAGTCACCCACCCAGTCAGCATTTGTCTCTTTTGCTGTTACTATCGTTTGCTAACATCCTCCTGTTTACACAATTAACTTTTCCCTGCAACACTCAGGTCTATAAGAGTTTTATACTTTGAGTTGTATGATTACTTCTAAAAGTACTTTTACTTTGTTAGTGTTTTTACAAATAACCATACTAGATTAGTTTAGACAATACTTTATTCATCCCACAGTGGGGAAATTCCCTTATCACTTGAAGATCATTGCTTTCCCCAAACCACTTTCGTTTGTGTAGCACCGTTTGCAAATGCAGGAAGCCTGAATTCTTAAAAGATAAAATTCAATAGAGATATATGAATGCAAAATCATCAGTTTCCTCTGGTTGTTTTAAAATAAGAAGTCGTTTTCAAAATACTTAGAATAAACAAAGTAAACTTCATTTTTGGCAGTCCAGCATTGAAGAGTTTTACTTTATTTCAGCATAGAGCATATTAAAAACAAAAACCTAGATGAAAAAAATTCAAAAATCTCCACATAATCTTTAAATACTCTTCCTCCAGATAGCAGAGAGTCAGAGTAACTACTTTCACTAATTAGTGTATATTTGCCGCTCGGTCATGAATCTACTTCCAAAGATAAACATATTTTGATCAGCAGACTTTAATAATGTTAAACAACGGCATCTCACCACCCAAAAATATCTCTCTATACAATATTAATCTCCCTCTGTACCTCCCAGGTTGTAAAATTAGCTAAATGCACTGCTCTTGTTACATTAAATAGTGGGTGGAGGTTATTAATGTTACCTTATAGTTCTGCTTTAGCTGTCAATAAAGGTTGATATTTACAGTCAAAATTGTTTGTCTGTTATTCTACAAATGATTCAAATTACAATTGAATGCTGTTTGTCTCATGTCTGAAACTCTTAGAATCAGTTCATCTTTGATTTGCGTGGAGGGAGTTGTTTGTTTTTCTCCACCTAGCACAAGTGGGTGGTGGGTTAATGGCTGCACTATGCTAACATCAAGACATAAAGATTCATTAGAGAGAGAAAATATGATCTCAGTGAGTCATCACAGGGTTTACATGAGAAAAACAACACCTTCTGCACTACATAAACTCCCCAGGGGTCTGCATAAATCATAATTTTTGAGATTTATTTTTTGTGTCCCCTCAAATAAACGCAGGAACATATGGACTTTATTCTACAGCTAAAATGGCCAAATGTAAAAAATGTCACTTTTGGCAGATGACACTGCTTAATATATTGCTGTTAAAGAATCCAATTTCATAAGGGCAAAAAGGGAAAACATCATTTACGTTTTGCAAACCCAAATATCGTTAACAAGATGTCTTTTAAATGTGGAACCTAACATCATCCAGAAAACATAAATACTTACCAACAACAACAACCAAAACAACAACACATATCTGTGAAGTAATACTTAATAAAGGCAGCTCCGTGTCCGTTCTAACCCTTTATAAATTAAAGGTTAATCTACCAGAAGCATCTAATAACATCAGAGATGAATTGTCTTTCAAAGGTTCAAACTATAGTTATTTATAAGGGCACCTAAAGCCCAGGAGCTGAAAACATTATTAAGATTAATGATTGATATGCCGGGAGCATGGCGATGAGAGGTGGGACACATTTAACCCAGTGTTGCTTTGAAAGCAGCTTTGAATCAAAGCTGGGAGGTGTTGTTAATTATCAGGGTGGTCTCAGATGACCGCAGATGAGACCGACACTTCATATAAAACCCCTACCAAATATGTGTTAGATCTTCATTTGCTATAAGAAAACACACCCTCCTTTATCAAAGCTCGAAAGGTATTGATTTAATAAGGAAGAGTTTCAAACAACTAACATTTAAATGAAAAATGTAAATGTTGAGTCCCGTAAATTGTATGGGGTGTGGATTAAAGCAGTGAACCATTTTTAGATTAGGGTTACTGAGACATTAAACCATATATATGTGTATGTACATATATAGAGAGAGTTATCCTTCCCATCCAGATCCAATGCTACCACATCTTAAAATTACTATTAGTATTAGTCCTTTTGGTGCCTTATCCCCATTTTGTCTGGTAAATTTAGCTTACTGTAAAGATGGCTAAAAGTGAAGGTGGGTGGGGGGCACCGGTATTGTTAACGGAGGTGTAACGTTACAAATGCCAGCTGTTCTGACTCGGGTGCCTGGGTCTGTTTCCCGATGGTTCAGTAAACTGCCGTTAGCGTCCTTAGCACCGGAGTTAAGGGCTGACCGGGCTGGCTGGCTGGGGGATGACTGTGGATGTGTCCACAGGACGGGCTGTAATAATAGTAGATGGTTGCTGGCCGGCTGGGGGCTGATTGACCGGGACTGTTGTCAGCTCTCATCCCAACTGAAGCCTTGCAGCGCTGGGAGAGTGAGGCAGACAGACAGGGGTGTGCTAGCTAGCTAAATTACCATTAGATTACTCGTCTATCTATACAGTTAACGTTACTGATGAATTCATGGTATTGCAGAGTTATGAACCACGGTCAAATCAATCGTACAAAAAGTAACTGAGCGTTTTGAACAACGTTGTAATCTTATGTTACCCACCAAGAATTAGCTTGTGTTATAGACCGAGCATTAGCATTGGCCACTTGCTTGTCAACCAGCACATTTACAGAAGGCACCAAAGCACTTCTTCTCTTTGGTCCCACTACAGGTTGGAAGCAGAATTTTCTATTACGGTTACCATTATCGTCATTCTTATGTCTCATTCGAACACGTTAATAAACCACTGAAACGATTTTGGAAACTTTATTTAAAGGTACAAAAGAATCTTTGGTTTTGGATCAATCGACATTGAAATCAATCAGTATCAACAAATAAGATTTCTGTTGCATTACTGTGTTTCAAAGGGGGATGTAATCAATGAGAAAACAATGCCATGTGGCAGAAAAAGAGTTGTATTAAGTTTACAAAGTATAACTTGATGGTGTTTTAAGCAATACCAATTTTGTGTTAAACATTCCTTGAAGTGTGATCAAAACTAAACAGTTATACAAGTGTTATTTACGACATGTTCACATGCATTTAAATTGTATTTTAAACTGTAAGTCCCCAAAACTGTAGTTTTACATTTGAACTAGCCATACTAGTTTGTAGATTTCAGCAGCAGTAAGTGTATTGCTGTGGATATGCCAATGACATCACCCCATTGGTGAGAGGCTAGGTGAGGTAATGTCATGCAATGTAATCCCAGTGAGGAGGGTCGAGGACCTGTGTGAAAGTTTGGACATATCGCTTGCAGTCTGTGTGTATTTGTGCTGAATCAGAGATGTCTAGAGATGAAGAGGTGATTACAGTAATGACACAGAGGACTGGATTATGGAGGATTACATGCACGGATACTTGCACACACGGACATACCAAAACACACAGCTTAACATGATTCAAAATGCAGGGCTTATACTGTCATGCACAAGGGTCAGAGAGAGAGACCAGAAGGGAGAGACAAGGGTATAGATGGACTGTGATGAATTATGTCAAAAACATCATATAAGGAAAGCATCTTGTGTTTGACTGTTGCTCTCTTTCCTTTCATTCCCTCATCCTCTCTCGCACTTTTTCTACTCATCCTTTCCAGGCAGTAGGCCACCAACATGGCCATACCCAGGGGACATCCTCCTCCCTCTCCTTGGCTTCCTTTCTTCCTCCTGCTCCTCATCTCCTCCCCACTCCCTTTGTATGCCCGGCCACTTCTCCTCCACCCGTCCATCAACGTGGCGGTGGTGTTCAGTGGCTCCAGCTACCAGAATGAGGTCAGAGGTCGTCTAAGCGGGGAAAACTTTGTCGACCTGCCTATTGTGGTCAGCCCAGTGACCGTGCTGGTCAATGACACCAACCCCCGGGACCTGCTGACACGCCTCTGCGATACCATGGCAATGGAGAAGCTGCATGGCGTAGTGTTTGAGGATGATGTGGGCTCTGGTGCAGACACTCAGGTGATTTATGCATTTTTAGGCTTTCTGATAAAACATCCTCTTCAGAGTCATGGTGTTCAGTCACCCACATCCGTGTTTTCTAAAGTTGCACAAGGCAACATGTTTATGTAAAAAAGCACCTGTCCTGTCGGCTTAAATCATAAAGTGGGTTGCAAAAAAGAAAACTAATTGAGATGCCAAGCATGTACATCTTTGCTCAAATTAAATTATTGTGTTGGTATGTTTTTGGATTGTACAGATAGAAGTTAGTACACCAAATCGTGAAAGCAAAAATGTAAATGGCTAAAAGTACTGTAACTTTACTACTTACTTGTGCAGAAATCTGAATTTAGAATCTAATTGCATTTTAGGTAAATGTACAACCTGATCACAAAAGTGCACTATTAAAACAAAAAAAGTAGTGCTGCATTATCACTGGTGCTAACAAACTTTCTTTTAGCAACCATTAAATCTTTCTGTTTTGTTTTCAGGTGGCAGAAGTGGCACAGATCCTGGACTTTCTCTCCACTCAGACAGCTCTGCCAATCGTAGGCATCAGTGGCGGCTCTGCAGTTGTCATTCCATACAAGGTACTGTCAAAATAATGAGCAATCACTTCAGCATTGGTCCATCACCACCCTGGAGATTGAACTGGGGCTGTGTTCTTGTTATGCCACAGTAATTACACAAACAAAAATGCATTTTGTGTCCCAGAGGTGTTGATATAACGTCTCGCAAACAGCATAAAAAGCCATTTAGAATCAAGATGCTAGTAATAAAATAAACAACAACCTGTAAAACAACTTACGTAGGTCAGAGCGGTGAAACCTACTTTGTCGAGCATGCATTGCTGCATGCAAATATTTGGCCATGAGCAATACAGATGGGTAAATTATCAGTGATGACTTCAGCCATCAACCCTCATCAGCTCCTCTAATCCCTGGCTGGGAAAAGTCTGAGTTGTGGGAAGGGAAACTTTGCAAGGGGAGACAAGTGCTTTAGGCGATATACGCCTCAATCAATCATCCCGGCGCACTTTAAGAGCAGCAGGTTTTTCCTGCTATGATTTAGCATGTATCTCATTGATGAATAGAGATGGAGAGCTGTGAGCTGTGTAGTCATATTGTAAAGAGGAGATTGATGACATCAGACAGATTCTTAATCTATACTTTCTCTCTACTTTTGAGTTGCAAAATGGCTTTATCCCTTTTTCTTCTCACGCTCCATGCTTTCCGCCTGTCTTCCCATCCTTCCTTTAATTGCTTAACTGTCATCATCAACACCTTGTATTTATAGAGCCAACTCTCACACATAAAAACACACATGCAAATGAACACCGTCACCTATTAGAGCACATTCCTACACGTATCCACCAGAGTAAGCCTCCAAAACAAGCTGCAATTTGTAGCATGTGGCTGCTAGTGTTGGATTTTACCACCGTGCAACATTTTGTAAACCAAAGCATGTTGAATTTATCACTTCCTGTTAATCAAAAGGTATCTGCAGATGTCACGTCACAGATGGGTATTAAACAGGAGGAGTTGTAGCGGCAGGAGGGTGATAGATACGATTGTATTTTCATGAAGGAGCAGGAAAGGCAGAGTGAGTGAGAAAGAGACAGACAGATGAGAAAGACGCTTCGATGGAGCTTGGCTGACAGCTGCCTGAAGGCAGTGTTTTACTGTCTTCCCTCCGTCTTTCATGAGTGAAATAGTCATAATCCTGTTTCTCCACTTCTTCCTTTTTCTTTCCATTACCATTTTTGTTGTCCTACTATCTGTCCATTTTTCACCTTGTTTCCTTTCCCCCTCCTTTCCAAAATTTGCAACAATACAATTTACATTTAATAAAAAGTAAAAAAGAGAAGAGAAAAAGTCTCTCTATCCCTCCAGTTTCACCATCTTTCCTTCCATCACCCTTACTCTTTGACACATTTCAATCCAGTTTTTTGCGGCTTCATTGTGCGCTGGCTGAATCCATTAAGGCTGTGGCCAGAAGGGAGAGGCCTGTTCCCTTCTCTGCTCTTTCTGAGCTCCAAGACCCCATTAAACTGTTAATTAGACCCTTAAGGAGGCGGAGGCCTCCCACAGCTCTCAGCATTCACGCAAATATCCAAACCACTCACTCTTCTTTCCTTTATTTTTCTGTTTTTCTGCTTTGCATAACCTCCCTCTTCCCCCTATCAGTCGGTACTTCATCTTAAAATTGGCAAGGAGGTTGTTGTATTTACCCCAGAAGTGCTTTTGGCAGTTCTTCTACAGTGTAAAATCTCTTAGCCTCCAACATATTTGGGGCAAAGTTTGTCAGATATCAACAACTGGTTTGTAATTTCCATCGCAGCAGTTTCTGTCTGAGTTATTCATATGTTCCATGACATGGTGCTTTTGGATGCTTTTATATAGACCTTAGTGGTCCCCTAATGTAATCTATCTGAAGTCTTTTTCCCGAAATTCAGCCTTGGTGCAAAATTACAGCTACTAGAGCCCGTCCCACAATGAGTTTCCTCAGGACGTGCCATTTCTGTGTCTGTAGCTATTGGGAAGGGTAGGGTTAAGGGGGGGGGGGGCCTTGACCAACTGCCACTTTGCTCATTTGAAAGCCATGACGTCACTCTCTCATGGGCGAGAGAATTCTCTGGGAGGGCAAAGCAGGGAAAGGGGAGATAACATTGCTCCTTATGACCTCATAAGAAGCAAGATTCAAGATCTGAGCGTTCATTTTCTAAAAGGGAGAGCTAGATGTCCAGGGCTTGGTTTACACCTATCGCCGTTTCTAGCCACTAGGGGAGCATAGGCAGGCTGGGGCAACTCATATCAATGTTAAAAAAACTCATAAAGGCACATTTCCGTGCCATGGGACCTTAAACCTCTTAGCTTGACAGCGTCGAAAGACAAACACACAGACGGAACTTTATCTCTCATGTTGAGCGACTGTTTGACGAACCTTAAGTGTTGAGTGGCAGTTCTCTATATAGCACAACCAGTACCAGCACTCTCCTCTGAGGCCTGCCTGTTGAAGGCCTCATTCAGCCCTTTTCTTCACACTCCCCCTCGGGCTCTTTCTCTCTCTTATACACTCCTTTGTTGTCATTAGTAAGAAAAAAGCTTGTCAAAGGTGTCTGGCATAATGGGACAGGTGGATTGGATGGAGAAAGACATATGTGTGAGTGCATGATTCTCTTCAGGGATAAAAGAGCTCAATAGTGCTTGATTATCAATAGCCTGATGACGATGAATATCTTTGATGGCGGGTTTGAAAAGAAACAGCAACCGCCCGAGCCTCCTATTTATAGGTCCTGTCTCAGTGATCTCTCTATTGCAAACAACAAGGAAGGACGGAATGAAACAAAGATGAAAAGATTGAAGGGAGGAGAGGAAGTGTGTCTTTTGGCAGATGCCGCACACACATCAAGCAAAGGCAAAGAGGAGGAAATGAGGGAGCATGAGGAACGTCATTTTACCTATAAAAAAATAAATCAAAAAATAATTTATTTGTGAACCATTTTAAGAATGTATGAATGCAGCCACAGACAGGCTCCGGAAGTTGGAAAGCTTTGGTCATGGATATGTGTACCATAATGGCAGTGAAACAGTTGGACGACCGACATTGCCATTGAAAGAAAATATAGCAATAATTACAAAAAACACACATACAGTTATACATAGTTTGACGTCCTTGTCTACCAAAACCATTAAAAAGTAAGCAATGAAAAACCAGTAGACAACCCGTCACATGCAGATAACAGCCCCTATTGTACACTTCTTAGAATAGAAGATCTCACACATAGTGCCATTTCTTGGGAGGTAAAACCTGCATTCTGATGGAAGCTAATTTAACTCACTGTTTAAAGGTTGCTAAGAGTCCAATAAAATGTAGCTATGACTGGATATGAGTGGCTAAAATTATTTGGACAGCCACCAGTGACTTTATAATACAACACTTTCAAAAGACACTGGACTATCTCAAAACCCATTGTTGCCAAGCTTAAGTACGGCTGAGATTTTGAAAAGGCGGCATTTTGTAGACAGATGATTTTCACAGGACATATAAAATAACATAATTGCTTTTGTAAAACCAGCCTACTGTTTTAGAAGTCAAAAGGTGAGTAAAAAAAAAACTGAATATGAAATATCTTGGGAGAGAATAGATGATTCAGCTAGAGATGACAACTTGTATCTATTATTGAGATGAGATTAAATCTCTGTTTTCAAGGAAATACATGAATGTTTGACCACTCACCAACCATTTTTTTGTTCATTACAGTTACAAACATCAAATAATGAATGATTATGCTTGTAGACCATTATGAAGTCTGGAATAAACAAAGCCGGCAGCTTTATGTTTGCCAGTAAACAGGAACAAAAGTGCCTTTTAAGTTTGCACATGATGGATTTTTGAAGCAAAGAAACTATTGAGGTTGAGTATTCAAGTGTATAACATCATTTATTACAATTTGAAGCTGTCAGTAGAAGATTATATTCCAGGAGTTACAGTCTCAGTCCTGGCTGGAGTCTAAGGTCACACTCTGTTTGTGATATTGGTCTAAAGTGATTCAATGAGCCAGACTTGTCTCATTGGACCACAGTTTTTTTTGTGGGGGTTTGTTTCTGTGGCCAGACTAGTCTCGCATTGCCAGACCTTCCTCCACAGTGCTGCGGGAGAGGGTCTGTCAAGTCCACAAAGCTTTCCGGGATGGGAGAAAAATGTCCTCTGCTTTATTGTCATTTCTTTAAACCACTCACTATTGTCATGTGCGGCAATGCACGGAGCCACTGCAAAATAGCCTCAGGAAGGAACAAAAAAACTCAGATTGGACAGATAGTCTAGCTAGCTGTCTGGATTTACGGTGCAGAGATCTGAGGAGCAGTTAACCATACTCCTCATAAATCGACCGGAGTTTAAAATTCCAACACAAAGAAAGCAAAAAGAAACAGACATCGGCAAAAAGACATGCATCCGGTGGAATTTCCTGCAGCACCGGAGCAATCCCGGAAGTGGAACGTTGTGGATATAGACTATGGCCAGATTGACCTGCTTTCTCCATTTGTCCTTTTGTACTTCTGTCTCCTCTCTCCGCCCCCTCACTTCTGTCTCTCTTGGCTTCATGGTCCAGAAACCAGCAACTCCATAAACAGGTCATGAGAAGCCCAGATTCACTGCACAGTTTTCCCACTGGAAACATATTTTATTGCAGGGAATGAAAGCACGTTAAGGGCCAGGCCTCCTACAAGCTTCACAGCATTGGTGGCCTAATAATTTTAATAAGGCAGTCAGTCAAACTACTAATGCTGAAGTGTTGAGTGTCAAAACAGTACATTGTTAGTGGAGTTTTAGATTTTATATCCAAGGGGATGTTTCCCTCCACGGTTGAACCACTTTTACCAACATATTGAGGACACAAAGTGTTTAATTTACCACAATAGAGCAAAATTATCTGTTGTACATGTTAGAAATGCATGTACCAACACTACAAATGGGACTGTCTATTTAAAGGATCAGTTCACCGAATTGCAAAAAATTACTATAAGGACAAACTAAAGTGTGATTGCACAGAAGTAAACTAAATGTGTTCACTTCAAATAAAACCGGATGCACAGCCAAGAATACTAAATATACTGAGTATAATGTATGAAACAAATGCTTAGTGGCATCATTTATCTTATTTCAAATTTTTGCACAAAACTCATTGAAGAGGAAAATTAACTATTATATTTGAAATATAAAGAAAACTAAATTGTGTAGGATTGTTTCTGACATTTAAATATGCAGAGTGGCAACTGGTGTGGCTATCACAGGTCCAATACTTTGGTTTATGAATTAATTGTTTATCTAAAGGCGTTCCCATCAACCATAATATGTACTATGTGTTTAGTGCAAATAAGCAAATGTCTAATTAGCATGCTGACACGCTAAACTAAGAAAATGAACATGCTAACCAATGTACCTGCTAAACAGCAGCATGGTTATTTTGAGCTGTTAGCATTTTGCTCTGAATTCCACTGTGCCTCAGTGGTGTAAAGCTTGTCGGGATTTGAAGTCAAATGAAACCTCTCCCCTCTCTGTTGCAAGGGCATGTGCATGCGCAAAACAGCCAATAGGAACTCTCCTTCTCTCTTAAATGACATGTGATCAGCCAAAATCTCCAGTAACAGGATTTTCTAAAGCCTGAAAACAGAGCCAAGAAGACTGTCACGATTGAAGACTGGAGATAAGGGCTTTTATAGTGTGTATTTATTAACAAAACACCACCAAGACATACTCAAACAAACACAAAATAAAAAATAATTCAATTTAAGGCAAAATACCCTCAAACAACCAACCAAAACCACACCCTCTCTGCAAGCTGCCAGTGTCCCCTGTCACACCCCCTCTTCTCAAGCCCTTTTAAACCAGCTTAACCCAATTGGCACAAACCACCTGTACAGGTGGGAGGAGGGTGAGCCAAACTGAAGAAAAACAAAACACTTGAATGTGGAAAATACCATACTGTGTAGATAAATGTGATCACCAACATTCCTATATATATATATATATATATACACTCACCGGCCACTTTATTAGGTACACCTGTCCAACTCCTCGTTAACACTTAATTTCTAAGCAGCCAATCACATG
>NC_048427.1:4809076-4869196 GCF_013103735.1 Etheostoma cragini | reverse complement strand
ACATATCCTTGTACAACCAGAAGCACTAACATAATATAAAAATGTCAATTGCTGCAAAAACAGTTTGACCTATTGCTCTACACTTAAGGATTGCCCAGCCCCTCCCCACAGAAAGGACCTAATGAGGCAAACCTGCATGCATTCTCCTCAATTAAGCTAGTGAGCATCTGATCTTTAACGTCATATAGGTTGAATACAAGTTTGTCGAAGGGCCCCTTTAAAATGAAAGCAACACAAAGCAACTTTTCCCTCTTCGGTCTTCCTACAGGTTGTCTCAATGGAACTACATGTTGCATGATTGCCGCCTCAGCCCCCCTGCAGATTGTCTCATTGGAACTACAGCCACGCAAGCTGGAGTTCCATTGAGACAATCTGCAGGGGGACCTGAAAGGGAAAAATTGCATAGTGTTGCTTTAATGTAGAAATACAGTAGTGTAGAAATAATTAGTAGAATAATAATTAAAAATTTACCTTAGTGTAATCAAAAGTAAAAATACTCAAATCAAGTCATTAGGCAGCATAGCCCCTTTCAGTATATACTGTACAGTATTCATATTATTGGATTGTTACTGTTGCTGTTGATTGAGATGATGTTAAAGTACTTTATATACTGCTGCTGGATTTGTATTCAAAACCTTAATGTACAAAGTAACTACGGCTGTCAGAAAAATGTAGTGGAGTAAAAAAGTACAATATTTACCACTGAAATGTAGTGGAGTAGAAGAATTACATGGCAGAAAAGGGGCAATAATGAAACCAAAGCTTGAGAACGTGTACTTTCCACCCTTGGAGATGGAAGCTTCCATGTGTATAAGCTTTATGAAGAAAGAATGACATGTGATCTACATGTGTAGATGTATTGGGTCCATATGATTTGAGTGAGCATTTGTGTGTATGAGCAACTCAGACCGGTCTCTCCGCTGACGGGGAGGTACAGCTTAAAGCTCTCCCTGTGGGAGGAGACGAGTGTGTGAGCAACCACCATGTCCACCGTCCTTCTGTCACATTACCATACGCTCCTGCAGTAGGACTGCTAATTACGTCTGTATGTGACAGCCGCACTGCCAAGGTGGTATGAACAAGACGGCTGGGAAGTGAAGAGGGGGGGAGGCTGAACTCTGTCTTCTAATGTGAGCGTGTGAGTGTGAGAGTTGGAGAAGGAAAAGAAGGTCATTTTGTTGTAAAACTTGCTTGATTTCACTGTGGAAGGGGAGAGTGGATGTCTTTCATCATGTTTGCGTCATTAAGTTGTTTGATTTTTCCAATTTAAGATGCTGCTAATTGGATGACTTGATTAACACTTATTGACCCGAGGGATGTCACTACATTATTTGTGTGTTTAATAGCTCAGACAAAACTAATTGGATTTTAATTTCACTTCTTCACATGTGCACCTCACCTTTCATCTGTCATATCACATGAAATGGGCCACTATAGTTAACAAGGGCTGCCAATCCAGAGACATTTTTTATTTATTCAGTGACAGCCTGCCATGGTTGTTCACTGCTATTTATATAGCTATTCTGGTGCAAAGCCCAGTCAGTGGTCTGACTTTCAGTCTCCAGAGGTGAGTCTCAAAACAAAACTGGTAAAATTGAGTGAAGGAGAGTCTAGTTGTGATATTCCTGTGGTATTCCTCGGGCTGCACAGCTCTCTTGGGCTTTGCAAAGCCTCTGAGGTGTGGGAGAGAGGGAAGAGTAACAGGAAGGAAATATGACAGTTAGTCACCTCTGAGACGAGAACAGACTGAGAAGATCTGAGATGTGGTCCCAAATGGGACTTGGCAGTTTAGCACTAGCCGCTCTCTCTCTGTGTCCCTCTGTGTCTCTCTCACTCTCCATGCATATGTTTCACTGTCTTTTAAGATTCCCCAGACTCCCTGTCCCTACTAAGTGTAGGATGCTGCTGTACAGTTTACAGATATAAAAAAAAGATCCCAAATTACCCTGATATTCGCCTTCTTGCACCAGCTCTTATAGAATCATATTCAAAATATTACTACTTGTATCAAACCCCTGCATGGTATTGCTCCTGCTTACATCACAGGTCCACTTAAGCCCTGCAGCACATACATCTTCCATCCACGCTCTGTTAATACACAGTCCCATCTGAAAAAAAAGGCAGGGACAGGGCGTCCAGACTGTGGAACGATTTCATTTAAATTTGTAAACTTTTAGTCCCTAGTTTGGTGGTTGGTTCACACCTGAATGCAGTTGTTTGTGTGCCCTGGGCATCTGCCCATGAAACTTTTTGGAAATTTGGAGGCCAAAAACTGCCCAGACCTGTGAACGTAAACTAGGCTGAATCTGGTTGATGAATGCAGATTTCCAGATTAACAGATCCAAGACAAAACTGACAGAAGGGCACAATTACAAATCCATCTGCTACATCAGCACCATGGACAGCGCTATGAATTTAAGAATACACAGCACTGTAAAGGGCGTTTTACAGTAGCCGCGGCAAAGCTGGCTTGCGCAAATGTGACGTCACACCCGGCATCGCTAATTCCACAGAGAAGAAGAAGAAGAAAAAAAACGGGAGGACTGGCAACAGCATTGCCGTCAATGCTTTGATTTGATTCAATGACCTACTTTGTCACATGAAGCCTTTCATTCACCACTCATCTTAACCCAGTAAGTTTACAAGAGAGACTTGCAGTCACTCTGAGAGTCCTGGCATCCGGTTACCATTGAGCTCGTTCAGGCTTCCTGTTTTCACTTTGTCGCGCGCCGCTGAAAAAAATAGAGTGGTGCCCGATTGTTGCACAATCCAAATCCTGACAGGCCAACGAGATCGACATCATTTTGACTCCGCATTGGCGCGCACACGCTTTGATGCATTGGAGCCATAGATTCTAACATGCACAAACCTCAGTCTGATGAAGAATCAATGAGTCAACAACGACGATGCCATTCGCCTACTGCATGCAACCATTCTCTAAACAGCTTTTAAATGACTAAGTTTTTTAACATTGGAATGTAGTATTTAAAGGCTGTTGAAACAACACTTATTTGTAACCAAAATGTCTAAAAAAACAGTTTGACCCAGTTTTGTCAGAGATGTCTAAATATCTTTTCACCTGAAATTCATCAAACCATTGCTTGGGATATACCTCTTACGCTTGACACAAATGCATTATGTTGCTAGCTGACTTCTCCTTTATATGTATTTAGGGTTAGGGTTAGGGTTAGGGTTATATTTTTACATAAATATGTTATATGTAAAATATATTTTCTTCTCTATCAGTTGATTATATCCACTTACACTCTTCAATAATCCTCTCATTCCTCTAGCCTACTTTACATGAATGCTATTTGAAGGACATGGGTTCAGCAGGCTCTAGTAACTTCCATCTAATCTGTCAACACAGCGTGTAGGTATGCAAATGTATGCTAACAGATACAGACACATGCATACATTGGACCACCCCTTCTTGACAGAAAGAAACCAACAGGACTGATAATCACAGATTGGGGCAGAATATGGAGCTCAAAGCTCTATTTGTGAATGAGAGCGACTGGAGAGGGTGAAACTGTAACATAAATATTCATGATAACTGATCCACATCACTGCATCTTCTGTGTTTTATCCATTACTCCACATTTGTAATGCTTTATTGTTTATATTTAACTTTTCAATTATGCTTTTTAGGACATTGCAGATTTTTCTGAAGGTTACATATTTCATTAAGCTAATTCAAGTGCCCTTTTCCAAGCAGAGCACCTAAAATTACGGCCCATCTTTTTTCACCCATTTGTCACTTCTCATCAAATTAATTGGATTTAGAAGTCTGTTCCACTGTGTTATTACTTTTAACAGTGATAGTATGGTTATTGTACAAGAGGTCAAATTCTTAAAATGCAGTGTCCTAGTTGTTGTGAAGTTTTATCCAAATGGAATTGTTCCGCAGCAGTAACAATGTCAAAGGTGCTGCTAAAAGGAAAAACAGCAGACAAGTTAATTTGAAAAACCTTACATCAGTTTGCTTCTGTAGTGGCACAAAAGTTCAACGCTGTGAAGATGTTAATTTAGTGATTTATTCAAGATATTTATTTTTACCATGAAATCAATTTAGCACTCATGATACAACCCCATAAAGGTTTTACCCAGTTTAATCCTTAAATGGGAATCTCTTACTCTTTACAGGCTGAGGGATCCTCCTTCTTGCAGATGGGAGCATCTCTGGAGCAGCAGATTGTCTGCATGTTTAAGGTACAGAATAGCATGCATCTATGTATCTAACCTCATTTAAACCTAATGTTTTGGGGATTGAAACTCAGGTTTTCATACCAAAATGTCACAGGGTCAAGCCTGACAACTGGGACCTCTCAGGCTGATTAACACTGTGTAGGGAAAACAATCGGCAGGGAATCCCTGATCTGAAGTTCTGGCCCAATTTTCACAAAATATTAACAATCTGTAAATCTCATGAGATCAGAGAGTTTAATATCACTGATGTTTTGGGAGTCAACCAGATAATCTCAGTTCCGTCCAATTTTTCTGCATCATTGCGTGCAAACATTTTTACAACTGAGGAATATGCAGTGCGAAATTGACTGATGTGTTTGTGATGAAATGCGTTTGTATTTTTAATCAGTCACTCCCTTTCTCTGGTATTTATAGTAAGCTAACTGATTTAAGCCACATAGTTATTGTACAGATGTGAGAGTACTGATCATCTCATCATTAGTCTTTCACAATTATGTATTTGCAATCATTCTTAATTCCAACATTTTATGACCTATTTACCTTGGATAATTTCATTGTAGTCCTTTATTTCTATATATCCATGTTTCAGATTATGGAGGAGTATGACTGGGGCGAGTTTGCAGTGATCACCAGCTTGCTGCCAGGCTACGACACCTTTGTGGATATAGTCCAGTCCTATACAGATACCTCCTATTTCCTGTGGAATCTACAGGATGTCTTGTCTCTAGAAATGTCTGTCGGGTCAAATGATGGGAGGACAAAACGCATGCTGCAGCAGGTACAATAAGATATAGGAATCCCAGATTGGGTTACAAGCTACTCCTAAATTCATCACTAAGTTTGTGTTTAAAGTTAAATCCCTACTAGTTTTAAACTAGCACTTTACAAAATGAGGTTGCACCACCGCCAACATATCATTAGCTGTAACATAACTGCCGATACTACAGTTTTTGCGTGCTGCTATTTATTAAATGTAGGTTTGATTTGTTACATTTATATTCACATGGACAAATATGAAAAAGGCTTATCTGATTAACGTTATACTAACCAAACCTGCCAAACCTTAACATTATTTTGTGAAATGTAACTTAAAATCTTCCCACTTTAAATAATTAAAAAACAAAGCATGTTGATGAAGTGTCCGATCAGAGCTGTCCACCATATTCCCTACCTATTTTTATTTTCCATCAATACAGGTAATATGTTAGCAAGCTAATATTAGCTCCATCGGTTTGTTCAGTTACAACAGTCATGCTGGCAGTTACTGGGTCTAAACAATTAGGATCAACTAATGTCCATGTAAGAACTAGTCTGTATGATGCAATCTTTCAATTTAGTTTTTAATGGTTGCTTTAATTTTTTAAAGCCTTAATCTCCACTTAGCAAAAACTTTGTAAGCAGGCTGAAGTTTATTGGCGGAACAGCTGGTGCCACAGGCTCTTTAAGACCTTCAGCGGTGCCGCACATTCAGGATGTTTTCTCTCTGACAGACTTATTTTCTGTCTGCAGGTGGACTCCCAGGTCCTGATGGCGTATTGCTCCTACGAGGAGGCACAGTACTTGTTTCAACAGGCAGCTGAGGTGGGTCTGCTGGGGCCAGGCTACATCTGGATCCTCACCAGTCAGGCTGTGGGCAACCCCGAAAGCCCTCCACCTGACAGCTTCCCTGTCGGTGTTATTGGTGTGATTACGGACCAGGGGAGAAAGAGCTTGCGGCAGAGGGTGAGGGAGGGTGTCGCCATTGTAGCTAAAGGGGCTGAGAGCTTCCAGAAGCAGTACGGGTTTATTCCTGAGGGACTTGGTGACTGCAACAAACCTGCTAAACACTCCGACAACAATACTCTGTTCAGGTGAGTCACACTTTTGTCAGTAAACACAATTTCTTTTAGTGATCATTACTGATGCACGAACAAAAGAGCACATCTTCAGCTTCAGCTACACGGTATAAAGGAAAGTTTGTATGTTGTAACTCTCTCTGTAACATGTTTTGAAATGCAAATTGACCTGAATTCATTATTCACAGCCCCCGTCTATCAAGGATGTAAACCTTAACAGACAGCAAAATCACTCAGTGGGAACACTATGGCCTCCACCAATCAGCTGCTTCTCCCATCCTCTAATGAGCTACTTCCAGGCTCCTATGTTAGATTAAGCTCTCCAGGGGAGCTTTAGGTTTAATTAGGAGGTGATCTTTGTGTGTGTTTGTTTATCTGTGTTAATAATTATGCAAATTCTGGAGTGATGTAGACTCAAAGTACTTGATTGCACGTTACATACTTTTGTATGACTTTATGTCTTTGTGGGTTTGCAGACACATGCTGAATGTGACGTGGGAAAGAAAAGATCTGTCATTCAATAACCAAGGCTTCCTCTCCAATCCGTCCATGGTCATTATTGCTCTGGACCGGGATAGACTCTGGGACAAGGTACTGGGCACCAGAAACTACAACACAAAAACATGGGGGCGCTAATGGCACAGAACCACTTGTCCTTTTACGTGCCCGTATACTGCCCACGGAGGACTCAGACACGTTATGGAATCACAGGTTACTGAGGCCAATAGTGAAATTTGCAAAGTGTATTTCATGGACAGTGAAAATAACTCATATTTTCAGTGTTCAGGGGAACAGGTTAAGCCCCCGTTTATTATTGTTGTGTGTGTTAGCAACAGCTGTTGGTCATGAAGTCTGTGTATGTCTTTATTATCATTTGTATGCGTATTGCTGCTGTTCCTGTATATAAAAGGCCAAATGTAGAAGAGGTGTCATTTTGACATCCTGAGCAAAACACTGAATGACAATTTTGCCGAATGTTTTTTTTGAATATTTTATTTTTGGCAAATTGACACCATAAATTGGCAGCACCTATTTACGATGTACATGGATGTACAAACAACTGTAACTGGATTACAGAACAAACATTGAGGATTATCAAGCAAGTTCTAGAGTTTTAAGGAGCGTGTTTTCCTCTGTGATCTCTAAGCGGATTTCTGGACTGCGATAGACATCAAAGATAATAATGTGTATGATGTCTGTGAGTTCGTATCAAGGCGATTTTTGTATGTTAGTTACGTCAATCAGAAGCAAATGTTTTTTAAGTATCTTAATTGCCTCAGGGAGTTGTGTGTCACATCCACTGCTGCAGCTACAACTGTGCTGGGCGTGTTGGTAGAAGAGCAAATCAGCAGGGCAACCTTCAAAATAGTATATTTTAATGTTTTTAGAACACCAGCATGCACTCTTTCACCTCACGCAATATCTTCACATTATGTCTTTCCCTCTGCAGCCCCTCTATAACCCCCCAACACACAGTTTAAAAATATATAATCTGAACGGATGCAACAAGTTTATGCCTGTTGCATTGGAGAGGTAAATATGTGTTTGTGAAGAAGCTGACATTAAATATCAAATCACCATCACCAACAGATGATATTTGAAGGTACAAGTGTAGGCCTAATTTTAAATCAGTAAGTTCTACTTGTTTCCTTTTAAAATAATTATTCACTTCTCTTACTCCTTTTTCATCGCACACCATGCAATTTTCATTCACACACACACACACACACACACACACACACACACACACACACACACACACACACACACACACACACACACACACGTAAAAAGCCTGAGGGTATATTGAAAAAGTCCTGCAATACAGAGAGACCTGAACCTAATCTCACAGCTACAGTTGAACTCATTTATTTCTGGCCTGGAAAGAGCAACTTACTTTATCAATGTCACCTTCTGGCCGGTGGGTATGTATGTGTGTGTGTGTATGAACATAGACATTCAACGGTGCTAAAGGGGGGTTTGGGTTGTATGTGTCTTTGTGTAGCACTTAAAGTCGCACTTGCACAGAAAACACAAGATCAATTCCTCAGAGTATGCACTGAGTCAGGTGTGGTTTAGATGTACTGCTGTTGATCACACACACACTATTGACAACAACAACACAGCACTTGTCTAAAGTGTCTAAATTCTTTGTCACTCTGTCCTCATTACAACCTGGTCTCTTATTACTTGTTCCTCCCCTTCCTCACGTCATGTAGATCATCTTAATACTGACGGGTTTTTTGTGTACTTGCTCTTTTCAATTCCTCTGTTGTGACACTGTGACAGCTTAACATGATGTTGTTCCTTAGAAGCAGACCCCTTTCTTTGCTGGGCCTCTCTGCTATATTTCATTTTCCTTCCACTATTTTTCCTGTTCTTCTCATTTCTATTCTTTCTCCTGTGGAAATTTAACTGAATAAACATACGTGAAAAAGGTTTAAGGCCGCAATAATCAGTATTTTTATAAGATCAATGTTTATGTACAATGTAGTCTATATCCACAACCTTCCACCGGGATTTCCCTGTTGCTGCTGGAAATTCTACAAATTCCTTTCTTTGTGTTGTAATTGTATGAATGAGGTCTTTGGTAAACTGCTTGTCAGATCTCTGCAGGGTCAATCCAATCTGAACCTACACGTTCCACAAAAACAAGTTCCTTCCTGAGGCTATTATCCAACAGCACCTGGGCTTAGCGCAGCCTATAATGATTGTGATTTGTTAAAAGAAATACCAATAAACCAGAGCATGTTTTTTCCCATCCTGGAATGCTCTGTGGACTAGCCAGACATAACAGACTATGTACAATATGAATGTAGCTCATTTTGGTCAAAAGCACCAAACAACAAATAAAGATAGTGACCAGTTGTTAAACACAGTGTATCATCCAGGAGCTAAATATTTGTCTCAAACATTGGGGCAGACCAAAGACAGAGCTAAAAGTGAGTGAGTGACCATTGGACTTACATCTGTCAGGTGGCCAGAAACACAACTCAAAATGAATGCCAGTGTTGCTCCAATGTCTGTTGGATTTGTAAATTGACAAATGTTTATGAGGAAACAACTGACTCATTACATTTTACTTTACATACAGTCATGGTATGGCTGAAGCATCTGTAAAAAGATGTATTTATAATATATATATATATATATATATATATATATATATATATAATATATAAGTATATAAATCCTTCGATTTGAAACATAAGTATCAATCCATCCGGAAAAAAAAGCAACTGTATACTTCCAGATAGAGCACTACATTATTTTTGAATTGGCTGCCTTAGGAAGAAGTTTCACATCTGACAAAAATAATTCATTCAATAATCTATTCATTTTGATTTCTAACATGAAGTCTTGAGAAATTTACAAGATCCTCATACTGTGATTGTATCTAATAATCAATGATCCCAACAGTGTGAGAATGACAGAGCTTCTGCTTAAGATGCGCCATGAGAGGATGAGACATCTCATAAAAGACAGATTGAATAGACTGATCTTCACAGCGCATCTCTGCAATGCTGTCATTCATAGATTGTGCAGAGAAACAAATCCCCGTCTTGCACATCATACTGTAACCAGATTTTAAATCATCCATGTATGACGAGAAAGAATGTTAGTATGAGTGAGCCGAAGAACAGATCAAGAGTTGGCATGAAAAAGAGGTCTCATTAAAGCTGTGATGGAGTTTCATGTGCAGTAAGTCAGCGCTGGCTGAGCTCAGTATGGCTCATTAGGTTGGGTTGATATGACAAAAAGTCCTAGCTCTCACAGAGAGGGTTTCACAGAGTTTAGTGCCGACATCGATGGGATTATTTATTGCGCGAGCAGACATTATACGTACAGAAATTCTGTTCTGAAGTGGCTCCCTGTGACATTTAAAAACTCAATACACTGTTTTCAATAGTCACCTCGCTACAGTCTCTCTTTGTCTGTCAGCATCTCTGTTTGTCGATTCCAGCTAGTTCAGCAAGCTTTCTGTACCCCAATATTAAAGCAGTTCTACAAAAGCAGCAAATACTTTGAATGTGCAAGGATTTAAAACAAATAGCACTAATCACTTGAATTGTTATCATTCATGAACAGTGACATTTCAATTTCTTTATTAAGGTAAAAAAAAAGAAAATTAAACAATCAGTCAACAAAAAGAACACAGATTGAAAGCAACACAGGCTGGGATGTGTTATTACTATTAGTATGTGATACAGTTGGCTTGCTCTTTGTTTTATATTCTGGATTTTTTTTTTAAATGCCTTACTCAAACACTTTTAAGTTTCCTTATTCATGCATTAATTAACTCTACTTTTCTTTCATCTTTCCTTCCTTCCCTATCCTCTTCAGCCAGGTCAGCACATGCAAATTTCCTCTTTTTAAAATAAAAAAAAAAGTTCATCCTGTACAAGACTGTAAAATAAGACAAGACAGGTGAAGAGAAAAGGGGTTGATATGCAGAAGAGGTCATAGCTGAGATTTAAACACGTGTTCAGAATAACGCAGACTGTCTCTTGCCCTCCCTCTCCAGGTGGGTACATTCGCCCGGGGGATCCTTCAGGTTCGCTACCCGGTCTGGCCTCGATATGGCAGCTTCCTGGAGCAGGTGTCTGATGACCGTCACTTGACTGTGGCCACGCTGGAGGAGCATCCCTTTGTCATGGTCGAGAATGTGGACCCAGGCACTGGTACATGTGTCCGCAACACGGTGCCCTGCAGGCGGCAGTCCAATCAGACAGAGAGGTAGAACACAAAGACAGATATACATCCAGCTTGTTATATATGTACACAAATATGTAAATGTAAGCATACATATTCACCAACATTAATTTTGGACCAATGCATTTTCATTTATGGCCTTCATCAAGGTCCTCCACACAGCAACACAAAACACACGTTTCCGCCTTTTTTTACTTGTTCAAATAAAGAGGAGAATATTGTGAATTGGTTCTGGGAAAAAAGGGTATCATCAAATCCTGATTCAGCAGAGTGAGTTGGAGGTAAATGTGTTGTAGCATTACGCTAGCGTGCCAAGGTATTGTGTGTCATGCTGAGTTGTAATTTTCTGGTTTTTAAACGTGGATTGTAGCAGCAGTTACATTGTCTGATTTTTGTCAGTGACGACGATCTTGGTCAACAAAACAATCCAACATATTTTTCTCACAAATGTCTTCTTTTGGCTTGGTTAGGGTGAAAGCACACAGGGGCCTTAACGCTCTTGTACTGGAGCTTTCAATTGAATCACATCAGCAGATTCAGTTTGCTCTGTTGCAATTAAAATGTAGTTCTAGGCTCAAACCTTCCATGATTCTGAGAATCCTTGCATCCATGTTGACTTAAAAGTTAACTTTGTTAAAAGTTACTTTGGAAACAGCGGCTGAATAAACAAAAACAACATGCAAGGTCCCTTTAGTCCAGAAGCTCCAGATCAAGCAAGTGAAGCTCTTTTTCCACTGCATGGTACCGCTCAACTCTACTCGACTTGCTGTTTTTTGGGTTTCCATAAGCAAAGGTTGTGGATAGCACCTAATACTTTTTTTTTGGTACAACCTTGTTTGAGGTTCCAAGGGAGCTAAGCCAATACTTAAAGTTTGAGTTAAAAGACTGTAGACCCACGATTTGTCAGAGAAAATCATCACTAGCCAAGCTCATCAATAGTGTCCACAATTGGTCACAAAAAATGAAAAATATGTTGTTACCTAAAAAGTGCACGGCATAGGTGGAACTCGAATTAAGATTGTTTTGTTAGCTGCTGTTTTATAGTGTCAAGAATGAACTCCGGTTCAGTCAGGCTCTACTGTTGATTTGATCAGAAAGTTTGTTAATTCAAACAGTTTTGTGTCTGTTTTCCTGCCCCAGTTTAGTTCTGAGTAGACACCGCAAACCTCCATACTTCATTAAACACAGAGTAATTGTGTGTGCTGAGTGTCTAAGCACTTTAAAACCACACCTCTGGAGTCAAAGTCAGAGCGCAGCATGGCAGAAAACAGCTATTTAATTAAATAGCTATTACCTCTGACTAGCTACAACTGGTGCTCGTCAGGAATACACAACATCTTCATGATCAAAAAGAAAAGAGAAGAAAAGTATTCTAAGTCTGTAATATATCATACAACATGACAGTCTTCTGTTAAAATCAATAGTGTATGTCCTTTGAGATGAAATACGTGAGCTCAAATTTGACTAATACACTCTGAGCCAAATGTTAACCCAGTTGTTACGAGATCTCTGGTCTCTGTCTACTTGTTTCAGATTGATGGTTGTTTCAAGACTGCATGATGGGATATTAGCTCATGACTTTACTTATTTAGAACAGAATTTTACATTAGAACTGACTTCTTTTGTCAATAACTTGTACCAGGCCTTATGAGAAGTACACGCCATGTAATACCTCTTCTTGATCTTCCTGTCTGCAGTTTCTCATTTGTATTTGAAAGTCAGTTTAATGACATTTAAACCAAAGTGTTATGTAGAAAACCAGCAGTTCTTCAATCATTTTGGAATAATAATTCAGGGGTGGCACATATCCAGTATTTCTGATCAAAGACATATTGTTGTTTCTTCTTGTATCTTTTGAGATAGTGTTAATTTATGATATCTACGTTTTTAGTTCAAGGGGTTTACTCTGTTCGTCAGTGTAAAATCAAATGCAAATTAACGAATGCAAAGTCTTTTTATGGCTTTCTTCATGATGTGTGTGCATAGTCAAGACATCTACTAGAGCAGATTAGGTTTCCAAAATTTGAAGGTAGGAACCCAACAAAAAAGAAAATTAAAACTAAGTTAATATTGGAGTGGCTAGATCAGCTGGGTGTAAACAATGGAGATACTAAGAGCAATTTTTTCTGTTCAGCCCCCGTAGGAGTTAAAACGCACTAGAAAGAAAGTCAGACGTTCTTTCAGTATTCACTTTCTTGCTCCTGCCCCGCACACATCTGACCACTAAGTAAAATGGTTTGAGGTAATGCATTATGGTTTGCTTACAGAGCAAATTAGCAAGAAGAAGCCTGTGAGAGTCGTTTGGATCTTCTCATCTAAGACAATGTATTTCTCAAAATGTCCAATTACTTCTGTTGATCCAGATTGTAATGTTTTGGAATGTTTAGGAACTTTTACCCAGCAAACCTTACATGTAACACCATAACTTGTGTTTAATTTTTATACATTTATTGTATGTTAAATATGCACAGCCCGATTATCTTTCATCAACCGAACAACATTAAAAAAACACATTCAGACTGGAAACGCCATGTTCATGCTTACTTCATTGACTCCACTTGTGTGTGTGTGTGTATCAGTTATGCAGATTGCAGAGCTGACCATGGCTGGCACATTAATTATAGAGAGAGATATGTAGCGACTGTTGTTGGGCGCGATGGCACATTGATTGCCAGTAAAGAAGATTTATCTGTCCAACATGGGGACATCTGTCATAGCATGAGACAATGTTATCCCATCCTACCCTCTTTCTGTTACTCTTTCACCATTTCTCTCAGGCTGGCATGTCACATTTGGCCGGTGACCAACAAACAGGGAGAAGGAAAAAGAGAGGGTGAGAGGACTGCTGTTATTTAAATCAGTTAATCTTGCTGTGTGGTCAGAGCAGCTTCCCCACAGAGCAGATGTTTAGGGTGATTGGAACTTTTTGTCTTGCTCATTAAAAATCCTTTCTTTGGACAGATGATGGCCTCCTTTGCCAGGAGACTGAGCCTATCCCTTTGCGCTGATTAAGAGCAGAGTTCCACTCTAAAATCCTACTTTAAAGATCCCGGCTTTGGGATATAGCACAACATGCAGTGACCAGATGCTAAATTAGTTGATAATTTGATTAGTTTTTGGAAAAATAATGAATTGCCAGCCAGCAAAAATGGTTTGTTTATTTTTCTGGTTCTCTAATCTTTTCTGGGTTTAATATAATTGTACATTAAACACATTATATTGCACACACACGCTTTGTCCCAAACCAAAATTAATGAATTGAAGAATTTGACATAGACCTGGATAATGTTATTTAATTTCCTGTTGCCTACATATTGTGCATTCTTATCCAACTATGTGTTTTATAAAGATTATTGCAAGTGAGCTACATGTCACTTCACCACCTTGACCTCCACCCTTCGCTACATTAAGGGTACATAACTTCCTGTACTGGCAATGGGAATAAACTGTGTACTGCAGTATGAATATACTGTTTGTTTCTTTGTGTGCTTTTGGCCTGGGGCTCTTTCTAATGGTTTGGTCCCTTTGGTCTAATCAAGGTAAATCATCATGCTACAGCATACAATTAGGTTTTGGACTTGCATCTTTGTGGCATTAGGAATTCAACATGACAATGTCCCCATTCACGTTAACTGTAGGACTTTAACTTTAGCTCATCATTCTTACATGATCACAGTGGTGGTTATTTTAGTTATCCTGCTCCTTCCCTTCTTCCGCCTCCTCTGTCGGTCCTCTTTTGCCTTTACCCTCCTTTCCCCCCAAACTGAAGCCGCTGCCTTGTCAGGCTGGTTATTCTTGTGTGCTTCCTGTCTATCGTTCACCTGAGGATCCTCCCTCTCCCTCAAGGGGCTCCTCTCCACGCTACACTAGTTTTTGGGAATTTTATGAAGAACACACCACACAACCCAACTGCTGCTAATCCTCCAAGGATACTGTATGTGTGCATGTGTTTGTGTGTGTGAGGGGGAGAGAAGGCCCAATTTAAGTGTGTTTTTGGGTGTATGTGTATTGTTAGTGGAGTGTGTATAATGACGACAGGTGGCCAGGTCCTGCAGCAATTAATTAACGCAGCGTTTATTAGCGCTATTGACTCTTGTGAAAAAAAGGGAGCTTTTCAAAAACACTTAAAATGTTCCTGAAATGAACTCGGACGCTGTTGAAAATAATCAACTTGAATGTTAATTACTCGCTTGACTCTTTTTCCATTCAATTTCTGGCTCATTTATTCACTCACATGTTCTTTTTTGAGCTTGTGATGACTCTCAACATGCTGGGGTTATCTCAATTAAGCGCACACACACACACACGCACACACACACACACACACACACACACACACACACATAGAAATGAAAAGGGATTCAGCCTTGAAGTTTTTCCACTCTAGCTGTTTTTGTCAGGACGTTTGTTGACGTCTCTTTCAATCTGTGTGCTTTTAACTTGTATTGTCCATTGTTGCCTTTTAGTGTCTCTACATTATTTTTTATTCTATTATGTTTTCACCATTTCTTGTCTTTCTGCTCTCTTTTTCTACACCCCATTAAGTAGAGAGGCCACACAGAGGAAGTGAGTGTCTCTGACATGCTACACACCTTAATGTCCTTTGATTAGAGGCCATCACAGTTACTCAACCATCCACTGTGAGCTCTGTCCCACTGCCTCTGTGTGTGTGTGTTTGTGTCTGTGTGTTTTTGCAATTTTTGGCGCCTTCTCTGTCTCCATCAACACCTGTAATAGACATTGATTTTAACTGATGAACCAGCCATTGCCTGCCCTTCGCTGCTGTAAACAGTGGTCACTGTCAGCATGAAAGCCCACAACTATTTAGCTCTCACACTCTCTGAAACAAAGCAAAACAAAAGCTTCAAGTTTACAAAGCTAAATATAGTTCCAGCTACCAGAATGGGTTTTTTGATCAAAAGTATGTGTGATAGTTCTTTGTTTCTCATCCTTCTTTCAGTATTATCGGCCACGCAGAGTCCTACACCAAACTATGCTGTAAGGGCTTCTGCATTGACATACTGAAGAAACTGTCCCGCACCATCAAGTTCTCCTATGATCTCTACCTGGTCACCAACGGGAAACATGGCAAGCTGGTTCGTGGGACTTGGAACGGCATGATTGGGGAGGTGAGACTGAGGGCTGAGTTATTTAAAGAAGGATAAGTCCCTGAATGCGTCAGCTGGTAGAGCAAGGTGTTTTAAGAATGTTCATTCACAGATCTTACTAAAATAAATGAAGCTTTGGGCTATGGCATGCCCTAATTACATTAGACCTAAGTCTTGTTTGCATCATCAAAAATAGTAGTTTTTTGGATGCACCGGATTTTGGTGCATTAAGACCAGTCACTGGATTACATTCTCCTCTATGAACTGAGAATAAGTTATATAAAGTTATAATGGCTAACACTGCACTGTGTTTTGTTTTGAAGATTAAACAGGCTGTTTTTCCTCTTTGGGTCACCTGAAATGTGGAATGATACATGGTGTCTGTCCAACAACAGTCATATTGTTTCAGCCTATCTCTTGTTTTAATTGTAAAATATAAAGCAAGATGTATCACTGATGTCAACCCAGTTGCTATTGAGTGGTACTCAATCATGTTTGCACACATGCAAAGAAGACATGTTTCCAGATATGCAAATAAGATTTATTGTACAGCTCAAATAATATGTCTTTGGCAATTAGACCCCATTGCTATATGAATCTTTCAATATCTACTGTATATATCCATCAACGGTGGTGGCGATGAGATACATTTCAATCAGGAGAGACTAGATGCAGACATCCAACAGTTACACAGCATGATCAAATTTAAGTTAGTTATCCTGAAAGAATTTACCCTGAGCTACATAAGTACATTAAGGCTGTGCACAAAGGCAGTGCTTGAGTCGCTTTGAGTAATATAGTAGCTCCCCACATCTGGACTCCAGTACAGCTGGTGGTTGGCAGTAATGATGCACAGTGTCTTAAATGGCACTAGTATTTTATGGCCAAGAGTTTCTTTGATGGTTTTTTATCTAGGTCAGTGGTGTGAGGCCATGCATGCACATTTGGAGCAAATACACACTTTTCTCCCACCCACCAAGCCACATCAAACGCATCTGAAAGTGAAACACCCTGAACAGGTGTTCCTCAGGAGAGCCTTCTTGCTTGTGTATCTGTGCCTGCAGGCACTAGGCTGAAAATCTGTTTGTGTGTGTGTGTGTGTGTGTGTGTGTGTGTGTGTGTGTGTGTGTGTGCTACATTTATAAAAACCTTTTTCTCTCTGCAAGATTTTTAGGAAAGCAAGCTTGTATGAGCACTCCTGAGATGAAGCATGGTGTCTGTCTCTCTAGATGCTTGGATAATGAGACAAATATGTTTTGCATCTCTTCAGACAGCCGTGATTAGATCCATCTCTTACTGTAGAGCACAAAGAGTTTGCTGCATTCTGGCTTTCAATGTTTGAAAAGGTTTGCTCATGACATTCAGAATTGACTCTCTTTTTTAGCAAAGACGAACTTGGCAGTGTCCCAAAGGACACTGCCAAATTGTAATGATATATACTCATTCAGGTTTATTTTACAAAAGTATACAGTAAACATAGTAAATAGTAATAAATAAAGGAAATAATAAATACCTAATAAATAAAGGAAATAATGTTTTTACACCGCCAGTACAGTGTTTACTTTAATTTCTGTCTGTTGTTCTGTTCTCAGGTTGTGTATAGACGAGCTGACATGGCCATTGGCTCTCTCACCATCAATGAGGAGCGTTCAGAAATCATCGACTTCTCCGTGCCGTTTGTTGAGACAGGCATCAGCGTCATGGTAGCCCGCAGCAATGGGACAGTTTCCCCATCTGCCTTTCTTGGTAAGAAAAAAAACAAATGATTATTCTACATCCATTTGTTGGGTCAAACGGGCCACAACATCCATTATCCTGCAGTTTGATATACAGTATGTGTCAGCCAATCTTCTTTCTCACCACTTTCCACCAGGATTGCCTACTTAAACGAGTTCTGTCTCTGCAGACGCTTCAGGAACCTTCCCATTAAGCTTTTATCCTGCCGATAACTGTAGCCTACGACTAAATCCCCTTACGTACCACACACACACCTAAATCCCTGTTCCAAAACCCAAACAACAATATTCAGCACACAATACTTAACTGTGTATTTCTCTCTTCTCATTTTCTCATCTTGCTATCCTTGTACCACATATGGTGACCCCCATCACAGGCTGAGGTTAAGAAGCAGCAAGTACAAAAGAGACTTACTTTAATCTTTTATGTCTGTTCCTTCACTTCTCCTCCTCCTCCTTCAGAGCCCTACAGCCCAGCAGTTTGGGTCATGATGTTTGTGATGTGCCTGACCGTGGTGGCGGTGACAGTTTTTGTGTTTGAATACTTAAGTCCAGTTGGATACAACCGCAGTCTGGTCAGCGCCAAATGTGAGTTTTATACCTATTTGCTTCACTTTTACTGGTAGAGTTTATTCCACCTAAATGCAGTGGATGATGAGGAGTGAATGGTCACTACAGCATCATCACTACAGAGGTAACACAACAAGAGGGAAACTTGAATAAAGTCCATGTTTATCACACAGATACCCATATGTATCATATTTAGCAATGTCTGCTGTGTTCTGAGTATAATACGGCAATAATAAGTTTAGGTATTTGTACATATATCTTAAATAGCCAGAAGCTGTGAAATAAAAAAAGATCCATGAAATGTACTTACGTTGCATCTTACAAAGCACTTGCCTGTAAGCCAGCGTGCATGCGGCTAAATTCAGCCCAGTCTGCACGTCCTGCAACGATAACAGTTCCTCAACAGGATTTTGGGTAGAGGGCTAATCAATCCCAGAATGCCGTGCTGACAGAGCGTGCCTCGTCTCTAGGTCCGAAAGGTCATTTTCCTGTTTTAATTAACATTCGTTGCTGCGCTAATCGAAGTGTGATTGATGGCGGTGGCACCCTCCGTTGCTGCACAAGAACAACGGTGGCAGAGAGCGATGAAAGCGGTCTGAGGCTGTGAAATTTTGTTGTTGTTTGAAAGTTTGCAGAAGGGCATGAGCTGGCTCATGAATACTTACGTGGTGAACTGAAGACGTGTTCTGCTTGATGAGACAATGTGTCCAAACAAATTTGTGACTTAAAATCATCCCACTGACGGGTAAAACGTCTATGGCAAAAGACGTTGACTAGACGTAAAGGGTTGTTTCACCCTAATAAAAAGAAACATTATTTTCTCATGTACCTCTAGAGGCCATGAAGATAGTTTGGGATTTAGATGTATTTCTGCTACAATTTATTAATTTATATGGTAAAAAAAATAATCTCAATTATAACAAGAAGTCGTCCCAAGCAGCTAATGTGCTAACAACCACATATGTGTTTGAACAAGACCACTGGTAGCTGTAGTAAAAAAGTAGTAGGAAGAGAGTATGGTGCTGTTATAGAGACACAAAATCTGCAGAAGTATGACATTGGGGTGGTTGGTTCAACAAACCATCTTACTTTGACATGGGAAACCACAATTTGCCAACAGTCAACACCGGCTTCTTTGCACCATGACAGTGATCATTCCCTGACCTCAATCAAGTTGTTTTGTGCCCAGGCCACATCCACAACCTTCCGTTTCTTGGATTGCTCTGTTGCCATACTGTGTGTCCTTGTTTTTGGCTGGATGTCCATTATCTTTGCTTTCTTTGTGTTGTAATTTTAAACACCGATTGATTTATGGGGGCTATGGTTAACTGCTCCTCAAAAATCTGTCCAATCTGAGTTTTCTGTTGTATGACTGAAACAACTTTTGAACCACACAAAACGAAGAAGTTCCTTCCCAAGGCTGTTTTGCATTGGTACCCAGGCTCTTTGCGGCGCAAGATGATTGTGTTTGGTTTAAAGACATGCCAATTAACCAGAGCATGTTTTCAGCCATCCCAGAATGCTGTGTGGACTTGCCAGACCCTCCTCTGCAGCGCTGTGAAGGAAGGTCTGGCAATGTGAGACTATTTTGTGCCTAAACCGAACCAAGCCTTAACAAAAGCTGTGTTCAATTAGAAAACAAACTTTGTACTGGTTTGAAAAGGGCACTGACAATGTCTGTCTATTGTGCTGCCAATGGATAGGCACTTTTGTGTCGTTCTGGAGGCAAATGACAAATGAAAACTGTCTGCAGAGTGGCAAATGTGCTGTTTTTTGGACAAGATGTTGCTGTTGATTTTCCTTTTCTCCATTCACCTCTTTTGTATTTCGGTGAAGACTTAAATCTGAGGTGATCCCAACATACAGGCAAATAAAACCAAAACTGTCTACATGTCTAGATATCACTAGACCAATAAAATAGGTTTTCTAATATTTAGGAAAAAATTATTTCATAAACGTTCCCCTTGAGCACCCCATTGTCTTTTTGGACACAAACCAGTTCTTTAAGGAAATTCCCCTACATAGCCCCTTCTTTTTTCACTATGGGCTAAGGATATCTCCATATTGAATAAAATACCTTGTAACATGCCAACAGACTCTTTTACTCCCACCTACCTCTGTTTCCTTAGCTCCTGGTGGTCCGACGTTCACCATTGGGAAGTCAGTGTGGCTGTTGTGGGGCATTGTCTTCAACAACTCGGTCCCCATTGAAAACCCTAAAGGAACAACCAGCAAGATCATGGTCCTGGTCTGGGCCTTCTTTGCTGTCATCTTCCTGGCCTCTTACACTGCCAACCTGGCTGCCTTCATGATCCAGGAGCAATATATCGACACAGTGTCTGGGCTCTCTGACAAGAAGGTAAGAGACTGAATAAACAACACTCAATAATAGCCTTGCGACTATTTGTGTTGATTATAAGGCAGGACATTTATTGAGTGTCCACACACACACAAAAAGCAGTCTGTTTTTGTGGAGCTGTGAGATACGGAGAAAACCACGTCTTTGTGTTTAAATCCAGCTGCATCATCTCCTCTTTTCTCTGATCATCACTCTGCATCGGCTAATAAACCATGAACGGAAGAGAAACAAAAGACTCGCCAAAAGCTTTCAAGATGAAGTCAAGTAAAAGGACTTTGTTGTGATTGTCTCTGTCCTTTTCCTATCAGTGGAGGGCCCAGTGGGCTGAATGACTAATCAATTACTACCTTCTGTCAATACAGATGGTGTCTGAGTCTCCACTTGTCCTGTCAGTATTTTTGGTCCGTCTATCAATATTCCCCATGTGCTGTCTCCATCTCTCGACTCGCTCACACTGTTAAAAGAAGCCTACGAAATGTCAAGCGATTAGAAACAGTGAAGCCACAGATGAAAAAAAACACCCACAGACTTTTTCTACCACTTAAATGTTTGGCACACACACACACACACACACACACTAAACCTGGAAATAGGACCTCAGAGGAGCTTTACACAAAAGCATTTCATTCTTCACAGAGGGAAAACAACTCCCTGGCAAGGATCAGCAGTGCCACCTCAGTGATCTATGGTTGTATTAGGTGACTATATTAACTTTATGCAGATGCATTATATCCCACAACATTAGGGGGTTATAGAAATTACCCTCACAACACAACGGCAGCTGACGCTTAATTCAAAGATCCTACATGACAGAGGATTAGGCAGGTTTAGGTCGTAGCCTGGCTGGGTTCACTCGCAGGTTCGAAGGATAAGGCTAATGTTTTGAAAAGATGAAAATCAATGTGTTAGTCCATCTCTCATTACTTTCCAACTCTCCTACAACGTTTTTTAGTGATCAAATATTTTTATTCATACAATTAATCAATACACTAGGACATAATAACACGTCCCACGACAAAAAAACAGAGAGGAAAGTCAGGGAGGGGGGAGACCCAACAAAAACACAACAGCAGGAACGGAACTCACAGCTCACCAACAAGACACATAAAACAGACACACACAAACAAAAGACACTGACAGAGACAGACACAAAAACCAGACACATGCACAGCCAAAAGCAAGGAGGTGAAAGCAAAAGTCTACAGCATGGAATTTAAGAATTCAGCAATGTTAAACCAAGAGTCCAAAGTCTTTTGTGGCGCTCCATTTATGCGAGTCGTAGAGAACTCCACATACCGTATAAGACATCCAAAAAGGAATGTCCGTCTTGTCTATGTACGAATAGACAAGTCATAAGGTTGTTTCCAACGTGTTGCAATCATCTTTTTAGCAGCAACTAGAGCACATTTTTGAATTTTAGAGAGCTGAAGGGCTGACAAATCATTCAGAATCAAAATACAGATAGTAACAGGTACAGTATCCTTAATCAAGGCAGATATTTTGGATGCATTATTATTCCAGAACTAAACAACAGGAGAGCAATCCCAGATCATGTGAAGATATGTACCTTGGACTTTTAGTGCGCAAAAAGTGCATAAAGGACTGTTAATTAGGGGTGAGATATTGTTCTATGAATTAAATTGTAGTGAATCTGCTGATGGTCTGGATTATGTGGCACTTCTGGAATGTTAGACTATACATCATAGCAGTTAAAATTGATACTTAGGTCTGTGCAATCATGTTCCCAGACCCTCTCAATAGGAAAGGCAGTGCGACCAGATACCACCAAAAACTTTTTGAGGCTGAATACCAACAAGTTTGGCTGCTCAGTAAATACTTTTGGGATTGGCTACGTCTTGAGTGCTGATCTTAATGAAGGTAAAAGCAAAATGAGGAATGTTGTAGACTGAATGCGATTTGTAAGTTGGAAAAAGATAACAAGCCAACCTCATTAAAAATGTCTTTTTGATAATAAACCCCCCTCTGTTCCCACTAAGGAGCTGTTATGGCCTCCCACCAATAAGAAGTGCTATGTAGTTGAACAATCGGGAAAATTATGCCAGTTACATGCTAACAACACTGTGTTTCAGCCAATCTCCAAGTTTTGATAAGATGAGAGATAATGGGGCCAAAGCGTGGCACTGCTTTTATAGAGATATTGGCAAAAAGAATGGCATGGAATGACCAAGGCTCTGTCATAGCACTTTCTAACAGTCGCCAGAAAACAGACGTATCTGAGTCAAACCAGGTAAGGAGGGGCCTTAACACAAAGGACGAAAATAGTGTAGTTGGAAACTGAAAGGCCACCATCCTCCTTCCTTTTGACCAAAGAGATACAGGCTTGAATAGACATGGGGAGACCCATCCATCTTTTCATATCTTTTAAAACATTGTTCAGAGCAGCACAATAGTTATGCTTAATAATCTGATTTAAGACAGGAAAAACCTCCATGCCTAAATATTGCCTAAACTGTTTAACAGTGATGATGTTAGCAGAGATTGTTAAATTGCAAGCATTTAAATGAAGTTGTTCAGACTTTGACCAGTCAATTTCAAAGCCCGATGAGCTTCCATACTCCTCGCATAAAGATAGAAGGTGAGGAAGGGAATGAGAGCGGTTTTCTAAGAAAAAAAACACAACATAATCCGCAAATAGTGAGGGGTGATGCTGTAAATTCAAAATGCATATTGGACAATTGAGAGCTAAGCTGATTTAACCATCCGTCACAGTGTATGTTTTATTTAAAGTAACCTCTGATTCATGCAAATTAGAATACAATGTCTACAAGGTTTTATTTATTTTTGCAGGTTCAGTTCTAACATTGACTTCTGAAGATCTAGTAGCAGGAATATCTGCAAAATGGTCACTGGACCTATTTCTAATTGGCAAGTAAATGACTAGATTGGTACAATTTGTAAGATTGCCTCTATAGAATCCCTACCACATTGTTCAACAAAGTTTGGGTTTCCACAAAAGGGTTCATTGAGTACAGAAAAATGTACAGGTCCACCGCTACTCTCATTTCTTTTAAATCAAGGCTGAAGACCTTTCTTTTTTATGTTGCCTTTCTTTAAATAGTTGTGGATTTTCTATACTAAAGTTGGATTTAGGAAATTATATTAAAATCTTATCTGCTTTTATATTTTTAGCTGTTTTTAACTGGTCTTTAATGTTTAATTTCCAAGACTGCACAGTGAAATATTCTTGTATTTTATCATTTTTTAATTTCTTTTATAGTTTTTAACTGCTCTGTAAAGTTTTATGTAAAGCACTTTGAATTGCCTTGCTGCTGAAATGTTCTAGACAAATAAAGCTGCCTTGCATTTCCTTGCCCAGGTCTAGCGCCCTGGAAATAATAGTGCTGTCTTGTTCTATGGATTAGGAAATTAGATTTCTGTTTCAGAATGTTGTTTATTTCTTACTTGACTAGTGATCATTCAATAGCTATTTGATCAGGGACATTTTTGCAACAATGAGTCTAATCTGGTGAACTGAGCTTCAAGGTTTTGCAGTTGAAGCTGATCTAGCTTTGCGCGCATTAGAGCGGAATAGTATGGTATTGATCTTAATAAAACCTTGTATCGCCTCCCACAATATCCTGGGGTCTTATACAGAGCTAACATTAATTTCTGCAACTGCAATCTGGAATTCTGCAATAAACTGAGTGATATAGGATTCATGGGGGGTGAACATAGCCAGACGGCTAAGACTCAAAGTAGGTCTGTGATCAAGATTGGACACGGAGAAGCAAAAAAGATGCCATATCACCTGGTTGCAACAGCAAGTGGTTCCACAGTAAATTACCATCAAAATAAACAGATTTAATAAACACATTTCTTATCAACAAAAACAAGAAACAAAAAGCAAAAGATTAAGAGCAAGCACATTAGAAGGGAAACTCTAGCTGAGCAGTGGCCCAACTAACCTATAAAGCGTAGGCTATATTAAACTAGGTCGACATAGCATTTAGAAACACAGTCTCTATAATCATATTAGATAACAGTGCAATGAAACCAGGACACATAAAGAGAACGAGACAAACCAATGTTCATCAGGCAGGTTTTGGTCCTGATCCTCCTCCATGGCGCCCTCTATGACAGAATCCAATGCGTTGTTTCTCCCCGCCGCAGTAGGAGGAGAATGGGGCGCAGCCCGATTCACACAATCCTCAGTGTAGGTGAATGCCCTATACTGGGGGCCTTCCCTGAAATTCAGTGTTGCTGGATAAAGCAGGAAAAATCCCACCCTTGACTCGTGAGGAATCCGTGGCTTTGAAATTGACGTTGAAAATCAGCGTGCAATTAGTGGTATTCTTCTTTGGGCTATCACTGTAAATTTGGTAGGTTCTCATAATCTCTATCTGAACATCTGCTAAATTCGGGAGCCACTTAGGAAGGTAGCATGAGAGATACTGGATAGCATTAGAGCCTTCCAAACCTTCTTTTAGCCCGATGATGCGGATATTGCAACTTTGGTTTCTGTTCTCCATGTCTGCTAGCTTGTCCTCCATCTCTTGAAAATCGTGGCCATGGCTGTCAAGAATACTTGAGTTGCTTTCCATGGTAGTATTTAGGTTGTTCACATCCGATCTGATGGAGCCACCATCTCCATCCAGCCGATCCCATGACAACTCCCCTACAATATTGAAGTATTTAAGGGAAATAGAACTCCAAAAAAAAAAATCCCTAACCTGATGAGCATGAATCTTTTTTTTCAAACAGAAACCAGATCGGAAAGGACCTGAGGATAGTCAAAACGTGATCAGAATAAACTAGAGGATAATTTTACCTGATTCAAAATGCAGTTATGATAACACCAGCAGCAGCACAATTTACCACCAATTAATGAGCAGCCTTGATTTGGTAACTTTTGGTACTTTATTTTACTGAGTAAAGAACATAGGAAAATAGGAATATCCTTGAAACAGAAGTTCCATGTAAACCAAAGTAAATTTCTATGCGTTATTAACTATGTAGACAAATTCACTGTGTCACTGCTGTTTTTTTTTCTCTTTTCTTGCAAGCACGTTACTGTCAATGAACAGTGTTCAGTTGCTGTTCATCTGTCAGTGTTTCCATACCGAATGTATGTGAGCGGGGTGGACGGTTCAGAATTTCCCCTCCCCCTCACAGAGATGTTAAGTCCCCCGCTGCATTGAATTTATCCAATCCGGCAAATGTTGCATGGAAGGAGGGCCAGTGCCTTCATATAGGTTATATGCATGTAAGTATCGTGTTAAGACATACTTGAAATTGTTTTAGAACCTATCCTTTAATTTATCACTTTGATAACTTTTGCTTTTGTTCAAACAGCTGATTGCAGAAAAAGGCGTGTAACATCCCAACTGAATCCATTGCAATTGCATCTGAGGAGTGATTATGTTAACATGCATACACACACCAACTCACACGCTCCCATTTTGATTGTCCCATTCATTTGTGCTCTGCTCAAAAGGTCAATGCTGTAAGTAAGATGAATAGATCTTTCCTGTTTACAGTCTAATTGAACTCTAAGAGACATTTTTCTGCTTCATCCTGCATCAATACATCAGCTTGTGAAATGTGAACTTTGGTCGGTTACAAATTGAACTGGATTAGGATCATCTGTGGCCAGCAAAATGATTCAAACAGATGTGTGTTGACTGATATCCAATTTAATCAACTGGAGGTGAAGTAAATGGAGTCCATTCGATACGCATTGAGTTTGGATGCTGATTAAATCACTCTTGGGAAAAGAAATGGAATGACTCTAAAATGGATTTCATTTAACTGAGTAGTCCCTCATCCTCTTTGCTCCTCTTCACCCCGTGTCTTCATTCTGGTCCCTTTTTGCTTTTTTGTTTTATACTTTCTTCTTAATTTTTTATTCTACTTTCCTCTCATTTTATCTCTTACATTCTCTTTTCTTATCTTTCTTTTCATTGCCATGTTTCTCCTTTGCTATCTCCACTCTCTTTTTCCATTTCTTCTCTTTTCTTTTCTATTTCCTTTCCTCCACTCATATCTCCACTCTTTTTCCTGTTTCCTTTCCTCTGATTGTTTCTCTTCTCTTCTCTTTTCCGCTCTTCTCCTTTTCCTTGTCTATGTTGTCCTCTGCTCTCTCCACTTACTTCCTTCTTTCTCTCCTCTTTCATTGTGCCCTACTTCTCCTTACTCTCCTGAGTCCCCCCTTTTTATCTCACCCAACTCACCCTTTTTCCTCCCACTCATATCTTCACTTTCTTCTACTCTTTTCGCTCTCTTCTGTTTAAAATCTCTTTTCTTCCAATTTTCTCTTCTCCAACCCGTTCTGTCACCCTCTCACTTCTTTCCTCATTACCTACCCTCCCTTTCATCCTTTAATTTTATTGCCTTTTTCTTTCTGTCGGCTCCTCCTCTCTCCCACCCTCCCCTATTCTGCTCTCGCTCCCTTCAGTCTCACTCTTCTCCTTTCATGTTATCCTTACTCACTTTTCTCTCCCCCTTCTCCTTACCAAACCTCTTCTTCTTCTACTTCCCTCTATTCTCTTGTCTCCCTCTCCTCATATCTTCTTGCCTCCTTTCCCTTTCCTCTCATCCTGTGTCTCCCTACAGTTCCAGAAACCACATGAGCATTACCCTCCGTTCCGCTTCGGGACGGTCCCAAACGGGAGCACAGAGAGGAACATCCGCAGCAACTACCCCGACATGCACACACACATGATAAAATACAACCAGAAGGGGGTGGAAGAAGCTCTAGAAAGCCTCAAAAACGGGTACAGTTTTACCAACATTTTAACTGTATTACACAAGTAAATTAGAAGTTATATTGAGCTGATCCTCCTGCCATTGAAGACATGAGTAATAATGATCATGATTTGAGTATTACAGAGGTTTGCTTTGTGTTGTAGCAACTGTTTTGTAAATTAGGCCAATGTGATGGGTGTATTTTTAGATAAAATAAAATCATGTCCAGTGCTGCTTACTTTGTATACAAAAGTGCTGTCAAACATCTAACTTTCACTAAAACACTCAGAGTGATTGTGCACATTTCCTCTTTAACTACAAATTGTGTACAGTGTACTTTATGTTGTTTGATTAATTTATTTTTGCCAGTGTGGAATAACAATTTACTTTCAGAGACCTGAAACAGTTAATCCATTAGTGTAAACATTTGGTTACCTTTAATTTTAGGTTTAGGGTTAGGTACACTTTGGTACCTTTAGTTTTAGGGTTAGTTAAATGTTACCTTTAATTTTAGCCATGCTAGTTGCGCAATGTCAGGCAGTGGGTGCAGACTAAAACATCTCAACAATGGTTGGATTAATTGCCATGAAGTTTGGTAAAGATATCATGGTCACCAGAGGAATCCTAAGGAATTTGGTGATCCACTTACTCCCTTACTTCTTATCTAACACTACCAGCAAGTCAAAACTTTCTTATTTACTTCTCCATTTTAAATAGCAGTATGTCAGTATCTCTCACAACATTACGCATTTTTGGACAGACATTCATGTACAAGCAGTTAAAAATCTAAATTGTGTCCAATGCTTTGGTTTGTGACCAAATACCTGCAAAACTAATGTTCTTTTAGTTTAGTACTAAATATGACCACTTAGTCTTTGCTCCCAGCTGGTACTATCACATGCAATTTGTCTTAACATTTATATAAAAAGCTGACTAAATGTCTACTGTGATGGCTAGTTTCAAGTCTCTGCAAGCCGCCTGCAAGGTGGGAACAATTAAAAAACCTATGGTGTGCTTACAAAAGTGGTCAGCAGCTGTGTAGTATACAATGTTGTATGTGATGGCATAGAACATGAAAAACCACTGATGCTACAGGATCCTTTAAGGCAGAAACAGAGATCTAAAATATAATTATAACATGATGTAAGAACTTGATTGTAAGAACTGTGTAGGAGCTAAACATTCTCTCAGACGATCTGTTTGCATGCAGGAAGCTGGAAGCTTTCATCTATGATGCTGCTGTTTTGAACTACATGGCCGGGAAGGACGAAGGCTGCAAGCTGGTGACCATCGGCAGCGGGAAAGTGTTTGCCACCACAGGATATGGCATCGCTCTGCAGAAGGATTCCCGCTGGAAACGGCCTATTGACCTTGCCCTGCTGCAGTTCCTTGGAGACGGTGATCCTAATCCTACATAACACAGCACACACACTCTTACTGTACACTATCCTGTGTTTTATCTGTTTGTATTTTTTTCTGTCCGACTGGCACGCTCCATGTGAACCGTGGAATTGGAGTCTGTCCAGTTCAGTGTGTGCTGTGTCAGCAGGGAAGTGGGCTTACAGGGAAGAGTTAATATCCTGCAGAACAGCAGGAAGTGTTAGGGATATGATTATCTCCACTACATACTCACACATATCTTTCCTACCTATACATGCACAAACACACTCACCATGACAGCCACCAGTGTAGAATTAATATCCTCCCTCCTCTGAGAGCTTAAGATCACCCTCCCCACACACACATTTGCACTCACTCTGAGCTTTTCACGATGATATAAGAAACGGTGTGTTTATGGTCAACATACACTAACTGAGAGATAAAATGGGACTTGCTCTCTGGAGGCCACTGGGGAGGACACAGCTCAAGAGGTGGCCACCTGTTCAGAGGCCTGGAGGAGTAGCTTATGTGTCAATGATAGCTGATGGAGATATGTTTACACACTATACATTTTTCTCATCCAATAGGTGCTTCCGATTGCTTCGTTGGCATGGCAAGATGCTTTTACACCGACCAAGCATGAAGATAAAATTACTTTAGAAGACAAGAGTATTTAGAGTGTAGGAATGGTAGCTCATTTTGTACATGCGTAGTATTCATTTAGAAGTACAAGGACACTTCACATCAAAACAGAGAAATCAGACAATTCAAAATTGTTGGATGAATGCAACGTAGTGAATGATCAATATAGTATTACATCTTATTAAATTAGCTTTTAGTTGCCTTGACTTTGGCTGGCTTTAAGCATCCATTTTGCTTTGATATTTCAGGCCCTACTGCATTATTTAAAAAAGCAACAGTAAAATGGATTGAAACTTTATTTCCGCAGTTTAACCCGTCCTAGTAGTAGGAGTAACGGGTTTCAGTGCCTTGCTCAGGGGCACTTTGACATGTGGCCGGAGGAGACTTTAACCCCAACCAATTAACCCCAACCAATCTACCTCTGAGCTACCCTGACATGCCAGACCCACATCAAGATGTTGAGTCGGGGAAGTCGTTATTGGCAGGGCTCAATCTGAGTGGCGGACCAACTCTGAGCCACAAACCACCAAGTTGGTTTCTGACTTTCACAGTCATAACTTGACTTGGATGTGGACATGAGGTAAAAGTTGTAATTTGAAAAAATGACATCAACACAGAGTAAATGGGCAAAGGCTCTGAAATAAGCAATGAGTGACGATGACTGTTGTACAGGCCTTGCAGAGCATCACCCTCAAAGTGTTTGGTTTAACCTCATAATCACAGTTTTGTTTCAAATCCAATGTGGTGTTGGTTCAGAGAAACAACAACAACTGTATGCACTGTATAACACATCCAAGACAAGATATAGATGGTAATCATCAGGTTATTGTAGACTGTCATATCAAGTATCTCATACTCTCTCTTTCTTCTCTCTTTCCTCCCATATGTCTCTGTCCCATCAGGAGATACCCAGCGCTTGGAGACGGTGTGGTTGTCAGGCATCTGCCAGAATGAAAAGAACGAAGTAATGAGCAGCAAGCTGGACATTGACAACATGGCAGGCGTCTTCTACATGCTGCTAGTGGCCATGGGCCTCAGCATGCTGGTCTTTGCCTGGGAACACCTTCTTTATTGGAAACTACGACACTCCCTCCGCAAGTCTCCCAAACTTGACTTCCTGTTGGCCATCAGTAGGGTGAGATTTGCATATTAGTCATTTGATTGATAGTTTTTTTTCAGCCAGGTAGCTTGTTGTTTATGGATCCTCCTCAGTTGTTTTGATTGCTAAATTCCTTGGATAATGAAAGTCGGGTTGAGAAATTGCTTCACTGATTTTTACATTGATTATTTTGTTACGAGGCTGATTGGATTAGTTGAGTAAACAGCTCGGTTGAGATATTGAAAGATTGGCTGGTTGATTACGTGGTTCCTGGTTTGCTTTTTCACTGAAATAGGCTGTTTTTCGTCCAAGTGGCTTTTAGGTGATGATAAATAAGCACAAATGGATACATTTGCATGTAATTACATGGTACCATTAGAGGGTCGTTATAAAATATTAGCTAAAATGGCACTGCATTGTTATTAAGAATGAAATGGGAGGGGAGAGATAAAAAGATAAAAAAGAAACACTAATTCTGGTCTTTACTCAGCATTTTAGTTTGATTGCTTAATGTCCAAGTTGTAATTAGCCTCAATCAGTATTCAGAGTGTTGATGCTTGGGAATGTGGTTATTGAGGCAAAGAGCTCTGGCTGGAGTTGCAGCCAGGGAAATGTCTACGGATTCCAGCCTCTGTGCTCCTCTGCCATGTAATTACACTATTGTGCCTGGATTGGGGTTTTATCAGATTAAAGGCTAAATGACTATCTGATCATTTATCCATATGGGGCGGCCCCCAAGGGCCAAATTAAATTTCAGGATTTTTGCATTCAGAATTGCCAAGCCAACTGTAGGCAGAGACTAGTCATGGGATTTGGCTTATTTGTTTGTCCATGAAGTTAGAGACAGGACTTTAGGCGTGTGTGTGTATATGTGTGTCTGTGTGTGTTTTTGCGTGTGTGTGTGTGTGTGTGTGTGCATGTGTTTGTGCAATCCTCTGAGCTTAAACTGTTTTTCTTTGAGTCCCAGGAGAATGCATAATGAATTAGTGACTAAGTCTTGCCTCAGTGATAAAATGGGATGTTAATGAAATTATTTTTTATTTAACTGCCGGTGGTGTTTTTCTTAGTTAGAAGGTGGAACGTCACTTTGAGATGCACAAATTGAAATTTTGGCCTGTGAAATTGTCTCCTTAGGACAGCTACGTTGATTCAAGGTTGAACAGTTTGTGGCTAACTATTTATTTAATTACAAAGGATTACGTGATGTATACTTGATTCTCTCCTCATTCTTTTCTTTATCTTCTTCATTCTTTGTCATTCTGTTTCATCTATCAGGGTATTTACAGTTGTTTCAATGGAATGGAAGATCCTGGGCGTTCATCTGGTTTGCCAAAACCTGACCTGACCTCCAACTACGCTCAAGCAAACATGCTGAAGATGCTTCGCACTGCCAAGGACCTGGTCTCCACTGCCAATGTTGAGACCTCTTTGGACAATGCAACAAAGACCATAGAGCAGTTGAGCCGTCATGGCGGAAGCTTGCCTGTTCGTATTCCACAAGTTGCCACTGAGGCGGTACCAGGAGGATTTGCTTATATAACAGAGAATCATTGCTCCCTAACCCCACCTCTGAGTGCTGTTACCTCTCTGAAACAGCAGAGGGGTGTTACAAGGCCAACACCATTGCGCTACACGCTTCCAACTCGCTCTTCTTCATGTCTGTATGACCAGCCACTTCCAGTGTCCAGCCTCAGCAGCCCCCACCTGGCCTTGGGTGAGCCGCTTCCTCATCAGCACCCGCACCACTATCAGACCACAGGGAGACTCTACGTAGACACCCATCCTCAGTCACCCTTCATTCCCTACACCGATCTCCAACTACCTGACATCTACGCCTCTCACCCAGTTTCCTTGTCTCACAACCAGTATGGCCAAGCGAGCTTCTCCCGACGGAAAAGAAGGTCCAAGAGTTTCCAGTGTGAGGATGAGGATGTAGAGAGGAGAAATCTCAGGGATCAGGGGAAAAATGACAAAAGTCCCATCTATCTGAGTGAGCTCAAAGCCAACCACCTCCAAGACAACCACATCTCCAACCCCAGCATTAACAACATCTACTCAGGGGAGGGGATGTGTCCTCGGGTAGAAAATTACAGCTCCTGGCCCCCGGAGGACCTGGTGCTGAGAGGCAGACGCAGGCACCGCCGCCCCTCTTTCCTCAAAGCCACATGGGGCAATGAGCAGATACGCCAGCAGGACGAATCTCAGTCATCTCTGTCCAGCCAATCACCTTCCACACTGCCAGACCTGTTCCCATGCATTCTCACACCAACCACTCCTGCAAAGGCCTGCAACCCTGCTCACCTTCGAAACAACCTGTGCCTCCCCCGGAACCAGGCCTACCTCCACTTGAGGGAGGACCAGAGGAGGCCCAATGGGCGTAAGGGCCAGAAGCTGCGCTACTCTCACTCCGCCCACCTGCCCACGTATGGAGAGGCAGTGCGACATGGGACTGGGTTAGGGCGGGGGATGGTACGGAGAGCCACCAGCTTGCTCAGCAGACAGTACACCCACTACCTGAACTCATACCCTGGACTACCCCTCTACCATGGGCCCCAAGACCTGCACAACCACAGCCAGGCCTCCAGCAGCCACCCGAGAACCAGCCCAGTGTGCCAGCTGTTGGCATGTGGGGGTGGGCGATGTGGAAGCCAGCGGGCTCTGCTGTACCAGGACAGTGTGTATGGGGCTTATGGGGTCTATCAGGGATCCCAGACTGGATCAGAGGCCCAGGCAGGTAAGGGAGCAGGGGGTCAGCCTGTGGGGAGCCCCTGCGTACTTCGTCCCTGGCGACGAGTGTCCAGCCTGGAGTCTGAGGTCTGATGGGAAACCAATGGAACCTCATGAGATGGATACTGTGGAGTTATAGAGGACAAGACTCTTAAAATATAACCACTGTGGAGAGGGGGACGTGGTTAGATTATTGTAAGGGGAAAAAGTTATGACTTGAAATAGTTGTTGATTTTCTGTGTGATTTTGTGTGGTAAAGAAGAGAAGTTTGGGCCTGCAAATTTTACAGATGTTTAGGACTTTTTTGATCTATACCACAGTAAAATAAGAAAACTCCACTGTTGCCAATTTATCCTCGAGAAAGGTTTGGAAAGCTGGAGTCGGCAGGTTTTACTTACTTGCCACTTTCCTACAACGCTTGCGTGTTTTCTGTGCTTTGATGTGCACTAAGATTTACAACAGTCCGCGGTGTTGGCGCATGGTTAAACTATAACCAGAGTTTTCATGCTGTGTGTGTCGTGTATATTTTATTGTGGATAGTTGGGATTCAGTCTTGGATGTTGTCAAGTAGATGAACCGTTTACAGCTAGGAAGAAGTAGTGGGTGAATGAGGGATTGTCTCTTTCAAAACAGCCATCAAATCCAGCCACTGTTGCTGCGATGAACAAGAGTTTTTCCAAAATGAAAACAAGTAATATTAAAACATTTTGATTTCAGACACAGAAAAGAAGCAGTTTTTTGTCTTTTCAAGACTGTCTGTTAATGAATTTCAGGTAACGTCTTTCAACATTTATAATGTTTTGGAGCTAATCCCTTCAAGTTGTCATTTAGTGATGAGTCAGAAGAAACAGAGACTTTGTGAAAGCAGTCCTTATGAACACAATCTGCAAAATGATGAAGGTATTGGGACAGCACTGACAAGCACTAGGTGTCTTAAACCATGAATTCTTTTTCCTCACTGAGTCTCAGTATGAGGCTGCAGTACAGCACAACATCACACAGGGCCTCACAATAAATCAATTCTGTATCTAAATACTATATCAATAGAGAAAATGTGTAATTTTAAGCAGGATAGTGTCATATTCATGTATTCTACATATGATAAGAATTTATAGTCACTCTTAAAATTTTCTAATCACAGTTCTAGCACATTTTTCTTTTTGTAAAGTTTACTTAAATATTTGTTATTATTGTATTAACTCTTTTCTGTTGGCCTATATTACAATTTTCATCACTTTCTCATTTCCACTCTTTTATATTCCGTCATCATCCCTGTTTTTCCAATTCCCTCTAACTGTTAAATGATCAAATTTAAATGAGGTAATTGAAAGCTATTCTAGTATCTATATTACCTGGCTCCCTCAACCTGTAATTAATCACTTAGACTAATTAAAGAACCTTTTTGGATGAACATGCACGTGCGCCTCTAATTTGTAGAGCCTTTATTTTTGTGTCCATGCCGACTTTGTAGAGATAAATTGTATCCTAATCAAGACATGCTAGTTTTAAAGGGACAGTTTAACATTTTGGACAACGTTTTATACTTCCTTAGGTTTAAATGAGAAAAATGTGTACCACTGTCATGTCTGTTTGTGATTGCAAAGCTACAGCCAGATGGTTATCCGGTTAGCTTAACCTACCATAAAGATTGTAAAGGTCAATTTATACATTTTATGTCATTTGTTTTACTGTTCAAAAACTAAAGTGTAAGTGTAGTGTTCTGTTTTTGTATCTCATTTCCAGTCTTTATGCTAAGTAAAGCTAACCAGCTGCTGGCTGTAATTACCGCACATATGTAATAGTGGTATTAATCTCTCCTTGTAACAGAACTCTTATACGGTGAAAACAGAGGATGAAAAATGAGCAGGTAGAAATGAAAGAAAGATGAAGAAAATGATCAGCTTGCGTATAAGACCTTTTTGGATCTTGTCATATGGAGGTCAGTCGTCTGCTGCAGCATCCTGGAGGAATATCCTTCTGGTGTTTGGGCCACATGTCAGCTTGTGACTGACACAAATACACAACAGAAAAGAGACTGAACCAAGTGGCGATTACAATATTCTTTTACTTCTAATCTTCTGTCAAACTCAAACCTGACAGTGTAGCATTCATGGCACATCTTAAAACGTCTGTCAACGCTCACCTGCAACAAGTTTTGTTAAAGATAAGCTTCTCTATTTCAAGGTGACCTGTTGCCATGGCAATTACCCTCTCCCTATGCTGTTGTCATGACGAGACAAGACTAAATTCTGGAGGCCAGATGAGTAATGTTGGAGACTCCAAACCTTGAGCGCTTTGATTTTTCAATTACTCTCTGCTTTGTTACTGGAGCATTGCTTTAGATTGGACCATAATATTGATTAATACTCTCATACTGAGCCCATATTCTTTTAGTTCAGGGTAATTGGACTTCATTTTATTGCTGAAGAGCAGAAAGGCCTCCGCATGCCTCTGTAATTAAGACATGGTTGTTGGCCCGACATAAAGCCTGGATTTACAAAGGTACAAGTGGATTAGAAAAAAAAACCTTTGTACTAATATTTGATAGTGTGGTTGGAAGAAAGAAAAATGTAAACAGCTGTCTCAGTCTACATTACAAAGCTATACTTTTTTAACACTTGTGTTGTCCTCCCGGGTCACAAAGATTAACACTAGTTGTTTTTTTTCTTCCCTTTTTTTGACATTTGACAACTAGTTTTGGTGGAACATGTGTACGTTCAAAGCTTCGTTTAGTTGCGCAACAGAAAACTCAGATTGGACAGATAGTCTAGCTAGCTGACTGGATTTACCCTGCAGAGATCTGAAGAGCAGTTAACCATAGACCTCATAAATAGACCGGAGTTTAAAAATATAACACAAAGAAAGCAAAAGGTGTCAGGACATCAGAAAATGGACATCGGAAAGAGGGAAATCCGGCAGAATTTCCGGCAGAATAAGAGCAATCCCAGAAGTGGAACTCACTTGTCCATAGCGAGTGCTCTCAACAGTTTTTATTTGTTTATTATTACTGCAGCGTTATTTATTATTACTTCCTCCTTTCCTGGTCATAGTTTCTCTTTTAAATTTTTGTTATTCAGTCATTTTCCTCTTTTTCTGTTTATCTGACAACTCTTTTTGTTCAAAACTACTGGCCCTGTCTGTTGCCTCCCCACACTCGCCCTCCACCAATATGTCCCGCTACTATCCTTCGGCCGGACTGCCCTTGCTCAAGCATTTGTGTTCTTTTAATCATTACTTTATTAGCCAATTTGGGTGGGGAGAAAGCAACGCTGCTCCAGCTGGGTATATGTCCTGGACTGACTTGAGTGTGAGGTAAACTGTGTTAAATCATGTCTCCACCATCTGTAGCACTGTCCTCAACAATTGCGCGACCAGGCCAGATTGTTTCAGATATCTCACAAGTCTTTCAGCAATAGGTCCTATACCCGGCACTTTGTCGGCCAGTCAGTGGGCATGTGGACCGCAATGAAGGACAGTATTAATTAGGTGATCGAGATAAAAAATTCTCCTACATGGTTCCAGGGCTTTGATTATGTTGCTGCCTGTTACCTACACTATTTGGCTGAGGAAGCTAGAATCAAGGTTTCTTTCACCTTTCTTCATTCGGATCTAGGACTAGGTGCTAAGTAACCATGAGGAGATATTTGCCGAATTTGACAAAAAGTGTGTTAGATTAACATCGCTTACTATACCCTACATAAGAGTAAATGGAAGTGACGTGAAACTCAACTTTGTATTGTTGGCACAAATTATTTTTATGAAGGCTTTTTTATCACTTCACTTCAACAACTTCACTTACAAATAATTATGTGATGTATTTAGAAAAAGGTGTTGGCTCTCTTTAGCACCTTGCCTATCAGTTATTAAATATGCAGCCCATCATCACATAGTCAGACTAGTTAATCAGTTAGAAAAATTCTAAGAAATTAAGTTTGTTTTTACACTTTCGAAGAGACAACATCCGCAAGGAGAAATACTGCAAGAACAGGCAAAAAATACTTAAGGCCCTATTTGAACGATCTAAGTGGATGGCGTGAAGCGCATGGCGTAGGTTTGTTAACAGCGTGTCCAAATCAACTTTAGCTAGTTTGAAGGTGGAAAAAAGGGTCTGTGTGCTGGGCGCATAGTTCAAAGAGGTTGTACTTAGTGTCTTAATTAATCTTAGGTTTGTTTTGGGAGTAACATGCAATAAAATAATTAAACCAATTAACCAAGTCATTTATTTCTAGGTCTCCACTAAACATTTGAACTTCTCTACTTGTACCTATACGTACCCAGTAAATATTTTCCTTGATCCTTTTATGTGCAAAATATTTACACCAGTTGAATCTTTAGCATTACCAATTGTTGACAGCAAAGGTTGGAGGCGTTTTGCATGTTTAATAGAATTGTTTCCTTGTTATGCTGTTAAAAAAACCAAACAGGTTTGTTTTGATGAACTGTCCATTTCACCTCTTCATTACACACTAATCATCCAGAGGAGCATATTCATGCCGCTCCAGTGGGGAAAAGGAAGTCATTCATTTCAACAGCCATCAGACGTAAACATCCACAATACGAGGCCAGCTGGGGTTCTACGTCCAAGTGTCATGTGTTATTATTGTTATATGCCCCTGCAACTGCCAGATTTAAATACATGCACATTTCTTATATTTAGTGTTTTGCTGTGGTTAGTAAATCATGCCTTTTTAGCCATAATGGCAGCAACCATCCCTTTGGTTGTTCCAGATTGAAATAATTAACAAATGGATGGATTGATATATGAAATTTGGTCCTGACATTTGTTCTCCTTGGGGTTACTTTATGTAATACTTTTATGACCAAATACCTGCTGAACTAATGACATTCCCACATTCCTTCTTTGTTTCTAGTACCAATTAGCATGTGTGTGTGTGTGTGTGTGTGTTGCCAGGCTACGTGTGTGTAGAGGTTGAATCAGGATTGATGGAGGACCTGTCTTGCTAAATGATGAAAGATGTGAGTTGTGTATATGAAAACATCAATGGAGCACCTGGGACAGGCTGCAAACATCACACAAACACATATACACACACACACACACACACACACACACACACACACACACACACACGGACGTTCAAATAATCTTTGGCTAACCTACATCTGCTCTCATAAAGCACATGCTAAATTGAAACATAGCATCTGAGACAAAGGAGGGGAAAAGCAAAGGCAGGGATGAAGGACTATTATGCAACCTAACCAGCATAAGATTTAATATTCATGTCAGGGGACACAAGAGTCCATAAGGACCACCCTCGAAGCTAAAACATTATTCGTGTATTGACTTACTTACACACATAGACACACGTTACTTATCATATCATGTCATAAATTTGCCTGCAGGGATGTTCCGCTCTTTAAACCAATGTGTGCGTCTGTTCTTTTTAAATAAGATGAATGTCAGATAGTGGTGCAATTGATGTAAGCACACAGATGCTGTATACATGTAGGTACATACAACAAGCAGCAACCTTGACAGGGTTGTCGGCCATAACCAGAGTCACCAGAGGGCCTGAGTCCGCTCTGCTCACACCTCCTGCCTGCGAATAAATTGCTTCACATATCGCAGCAACAGCTCCAGATGCTCTGAGTCACCTTGAGACAAAAGACTGTCCCGCCCGTCCTTTATTGGTGAAAGGGAGGAAGGAGAGAGTAGAGAGGAGGGAAGAAGACAAAAAAATGTGGGAAGAAATCAAAAGAAGCAGAAAAATGGTTGGGACAATGGTAGAGGGTGTTTGTGAGGAGGAGGAGGAGGAGGAGGAGGAGGAGGAGGAGGAGGAGGAGGAGGAGGAGGAAACTAAGATGGCTAAGAAGATGCCTGTGAGGAGGAAAGATAGAGAAGAGGCGAAGAGGCTTTGAGAGGGGATAGAGAGGACAATGAAAGGGAGGTGCAAAGAAAGAGGAGAGGGAGGTATAGAAAAATGAAAGAGGGATATGTAAAGGAAAAATATTAAGTCAGCTGATATAAGAACAGGTAAAAGTGAGCAAAGCAGGATGGAGGGATCTATTTGTGTGTTAGAAAAATGACTAATACATATTAACCTATATTGCAGGATGATGATAACAATGTGGAAAACAAGTAGAAATCTCCCAAGAGTGCCTAAAGAGATCCAACACATCTTCATTTCCTGACAGAAAATGTGCAATCCATTTACAATGATATCCTTATTAAAGGGAGATACACAAACCAAACAAACAACATCATTACTATTTCACTGACATACATGCAGAAACGTGATGTAAATGACAGCTGCTCTGGTTGTTTTGCCTTACACTATCACATTAACTAAATCATCAAAGCAGTACAGCACCCTGAGTGTGACAGCTGTCTGTGCATATGAGAGCACATTTTATTGTGCTACAGTACGCAATTTAACTTTGCATTTGAGATTCTGTTGAGTATGTGTGTGTGTGTGTGTGTGTGTACAGAATCTCGTCTCCTAGACGATTGGATCTGCCAGACAGCAGAAATGTTAATTACTTCAGCAATCTTCAGGCTCAATTCCCACTATCGCTCCCATCTCTGGGACGGGAATGAGCTCGGCCATTCAGGAAGTCTACATCCAGACGAGCCTCCAATTCAAATCAGTTTTGAGGAAGAAAGAATTCAAATAAGCAGACCAATACAGATGGAGTCCCGAGCATGTTCGTGATGGAAATTAAAAATACTTTTATGTCATTACACTTTTTTATAAACGAGGCAATTTAACTTTTCTCCAAAATATCAGAAATGTAAATGTCAAATCCAGAACACACCCGTGAACAAATGACACTTTTACACTACTAATTTGCAAAAGCAAATACACTGAGGAAAATTAACTAAAGCAATGCCCAGATTTTTTTTAATCAACAACGAAGAACCATTGTTAATTGATGTATTGAGTTGCAAAAATGTTGATTCAGAATGTGTCGATACCTGCTCACACTGACACATCATTCTAAGTTGAGTAAACAGTAGCTTCTTTACACGCTCAGCAGTTATGGAGAAAAATTTGGGTTACTTAAGGGGACCTGATGGAACCAATATTCACTCTCTTATAGACTTGTTTAAATTCTTTACCAACACCCGAGGGAATCATCTGGCCTTTAGCTGCTAAATGCTGTGGTGAGCAGGTAGTGCACAGTGAGCGCTATTCACTGAAAAAAGCTGCACACCATGGTTGAAGACGAGGCTATGAGAGTGGCGAGAGTGAACCAAAACAGTAGAGCTGACAGTATAAAGATCAGTAAAGCTGACACATGTAGAGTCATCACTACAACCCACCCCTTTCAACCAAAAACATTGTCATTTGATACATTGTTATTAAAAAAGTGTCGGTTATAGCTGCTTTAAAGGCAAGGTTTAAGGGACATTGTAGAATGGGGACTACTCCGCTAAAGTTGGGAACCTTTGTCATGGTTACAATGCTAGATGTGTGGTTAAGGTTTGGGAATGATCATGATCATGCTGAAAAAAAAAGAAAGAAACAAAGTTGACTCCATGTTGGAAACAGGAAACAAAAGGCACTCTCACTTGAAACTGAAAACATATTAGTAGCATATCAACATCATTTCTAGGAGGCAGTGCTGAACAATGAAGTGGTTCTATGCCTTGCAACTCATGTGGCTTTTTTCTCAGCTTCATATTGATCAACTTGATTTTTCATCCCTTCCAAACTGTCACCGATCTCTATTAGACCAGAGGCCCCAATCCTGGGCGTGCACCAGTCTCCCAATGAGTTTTTTGCGGAGCAATTTCAGTGTGGTACATCCAGGTCTGGGTTTGGCTTACTCAGCCTACTTATCATCAGTCTGAGGATGCAGCCACAACAAGAAGCACAACAAGTCCCCTGTGCTCACTGCTACCTTGTCGAAAATAAGAAAATAAATCAGCTCTTTTGAGGATCTTGTTTTCTGCCTGAAAAGATACACTACATTGGCCTAGCTGCACCCTCCTACCTACTTCTGCACAATTTTCATTTTCCTTCAGTACTACATCTGGATCTGCAGTATATTTGCAGGTTTTCTCCGGTCCAATCAGCGAACAGACGGAGTGGCCGAGGACGATGACGTTGAGGTTGTGAGCTAATTTGAGTTGTAGTTCTGTAATGGCACCGAAGAAAGATACGAGCTAAGCCATTCGGTCCGTTGTGGTAACGCTGCCGAATATCCAGAAGTTAAAGCCCGAGCAAGTAAAATCTTTGCTGAGTTTTATTTTTGGCCATGATGTTGTGGCCCTCCTCCCCACAGGGTTCTGGCAAAGGTAGATTTTCCAGCTTGCTCCGTTAGTGGCTAAGGACAACGCTAGCAAAGCTAAGCCGACGTCACAACCAAACGTTAGCAATAGGTTATGGCAGATCCAGAGTGGCTCTGGGCCGATCCAATAATTTTAACGTCAACAGAGTGCCCGCCTTGAAGAAAGTTAACACTTGTCAATGGAGAGTGGCCAGACTCTCTGTTCAAAGTCTAGTAGGACCAGGCTATTAGTACATAGGTCATCGGATGAAAGACACAGCTGTGATTAGCAGGTGTCGCGCTGCTGACTTCCTGTGAATGACACCATAAAGCACCCACTGTTGCCTCTCCTCTTGTTCTTCCAAGGTGACAGCTCCTGGGTTGTTTTGGCAATGATTACTTCAGCAAATTAACAAAAAAAACCACGATGAGCCGCCAATAGCACAGCCAAGGAACCAGGCCACACACACACACACACACACACACAGCATATCATCAGAGTGTGAACAGACATCCTCCGATCTGCCAACAACAACACACACACACACACACTCACCTTATCCCTCTAATTAACCAGTCCCACTCTCCTGACCCAGTAGCCCAGAGCACCCTTATTATCAACCAGATCTTTACCCCTCTTTTGCTCTTTGAGCTCTGCTGAAATTAGGTTCAGCACTCAGCTATCCTGGAGGAGGACTGCCAAATAAGAAGAGAACGAAGAAAGATAACAGTTAGGATGTTTTTAATGGAAACTTGTGTGGTTATCAAAGTGGTTGACCCATTTTAACGTCGGTGTGTAGCAGATTCTCATTTGGAGATAGGACAGTTTTAACAGCAGTCTGTCTTTTTTTACTCATTCAGAATAGTCTTTCTCCTACATGAACTTAAATGTGTTCCATTGCATGTCTCGTAGCTTATTCTTAGTGCAGCAACAACATGACTGTACTTTGCCACATTTTTAACGTTGTTTACTTAAGATTTTAAGATGACTGAAACCTATGACTAGACAACCCCATGTAGCATGACTGTTTAGATGTGTTTGTCTTAAAAAACCTAGTAGAACAAACTGAACTACTGGTAGACTGTAATTAGAGTTGTTAAATGGTAAATCTTGTGAGCACACAAATTTTCACTGTACAAAAGCATAGGCAGTCATCCACATCCCTCCATCCTCATTCTCACCCACATTGAGCATGTTTATTGTTGTTGCCTTTTGAGCAAAAACTGTAGCCTAAATTAGCAAGGCAAACTGTTGAAGATGGAGTTCACACCAATCATACCATCATTAAATGTTCAGAAAAACACAAACTAATCTAACGAGAGGATGGAGTGCAGGCGGAGAGCTCAGGTGAGGGGAATGAGCTGATTAGGCAGGAAATGAGCTGATTGGCTGGAAAAAACTCGGAGTAGGGAAGAACTAACAGGGCTGCTTCAAAGCAGGTGTGAGTGAACATTGGACTTGTAACCAGAAAGTTTACCAAATCCATTTAAAAGTTGGTAACATTTCTGTCTTGTGTTTACAACTTTTTCTGGCATCCCAAAGTGCAGCTACATTTTGGTCACTACCAAAAAGGATTGATGTTCAAAACCCAGACAGTGTTGAAGATTAAACAGAATCTCGGGTCAATTAATTGCAAAGAAAGTTCTACAAGATAAACAGGAAGAAAGCGTTCTGAAACAGACCGAGACATATCAGCAGTGCATAATGTGATTAAGGTGAATTTAAGAGTATTAAATGCAGTGCTGCAATTACTCCCTTACTGTGTGAGTGTTTGTAATAGATGAATACATCAGGCTTTATTTAGATACAGTGAGGCGAATTGCTCTCTCATCGGAAACAAAATCAGCATGATAAATGAGCAAACAAACTACAGCCTGGCGGGCAAAGCAGAGAAAGGGGAGGCAACCGATATGGAATCCGGCCCCTCATGAGATCATTAGGGGCAAGATTCCAGATCGGCCCATCTGAGTTTTTATTTTCTCAAAGGCAGAGCAGGATACCCAGGGCTCTGTTTACATCGCCACTATTTTGGCCATTTCTACCCACTGAGGGACCATAGGCAGGCTGGGGGAACCCATGTTATTGTTAAAAAACCTCATAAAGTGACATTTGCATGCCATGGGACCTTTTAAGAATTGTTCACTCTTAATTGCTCCCCTGCTTCTTTTATTCCACTTTCTCTCTTTTTTGTTCTGTTTCTTTATTTGCCTTGTTTGACCCATTTGGTGGCCTCCTCTGCCAGCTCTTTCTTTTCGCTCTTTCTCTCTCTGTCCTTTTGTAGCTGTTTTTTCCCTCTTATCGCTGTGTTGTTGTATTAAGTTAGCGGCCAGTGGTGTAAGGTGACAGCAGGCAGGTAAAGATGAATGGAGTCCTGGCTCAGCTCTGCTGGCCAAGGCGGTGTTTTGCGCACGGATCACTGGAAGTGCTAATTTAGGCATAAACAGATTCAAAAGCACACAAAGAAATCAATGAAGCGTGGCTGATTGGACAGTGCAGACAGAGTCCCCGTACACTTACACATGCAAACACTCCCGATACCACAGTAACAGGCACATTAAGAGTGGTGTAAAAAGGCTGGCAAGTGTGCAACAGCTCTTCAGTGTGTGCATGTTCACCTGTCGGTGCTTCAGGGAGAACTGACCAAGTGTACATCTGTCTCACCACCTACTTTTCTTTCCTATCGATTACTCTCCTCCCTCTATTCTCTTTCCTTTCTTTCTTTCTTCTACCTTCATTTCTTGCATATCCAATCTTTTTTTTGTTTTCTTTTATCTTTCCTTTCCTTCCCTTGCAATCCGTTGCTGTCTTCTTGTCTTTCTTCCTTTCTTGCCTTCTCTACTTTTTCCTTCTCTTCCCTTCCTCTCCTTTACTTCTTTCCTTTTCATTTCAATTCTGCTCTTGCCCTCTTCTATTTTTCTTATTTATTTTGCACTCTCTTACTTTCTTGCATCCTTTCCCCTTTTCCTTTTCATTTCCGTTACTGTCTCCTCTTTTCCCTACTTTCCTTTTCCCCTACTCTTATCTCCCTCCTCATTTTCCTTCCTCTTCAACTAACCATGTTTCCAGCCCTCCTTTTTTCTCCTCTCATTACTTTCAATCCACTGAGTCTGGTTTGATCTCTGCCTGATGGTGATCTCTCTCCCCTAGCGCTGACAGGTACGATGGGCTTCACGTCCTCAGCTCGACGGCCGATGACTCAAGGAGAGTGATCAAAAAGTGCGATGTTCTCTCCTCTGTAAATGAACAAGCTCAGATATATGGAACGTGGAAATGAACCGAGCAGGCAAGTGCAGGCAAAGACATGTTCGCGAAAAGAAACTGAATCAGTTTGTGTGTGCATACATGTGTGGGTTTGAGAAAGAGAGAGAGATTAAAGCCTAACCAGTAGAGACAAAGACACAAAATGGCTTCAGTTGATGTCTCTTTCAGTGAGTCAGAGGTAATTGAAGTTTACACGTTGTGTAGATTTGTTTTTACAAGTCAGTATGTCTTTTTTTGGTACAGTATTGTTCACATATGCAATAAAATACCTTTTGAGACTTTCCACACACTGCTGGCTGAATCTGAAAATGCATAATTTTGTCTGTGATTTGGTACTTCTTCCACTGTAAGACTGCCTATAAAATATGCAGCTCCCTTATTCATTTCAATGAGACCACCGTGGGTTGGCACAGCTAATATAGCGTTCCAGGAGAGGATTGTTGGGGTGATAAAAGTGACTAATTTTATGCAACATCTTTCAGCAAGATGCTGTGTTGGCCTATCAAATGTGCAAGAACACAGATTATTTTGAAACATGAGCTGCATGATTTGTCATTGTTCTTACAGCAGCTGTGTTGTTCCAAAGTATTAGCAAAAAGCATTCCTCCTTGTATTATAAACCGCTATACAGTGATCAAAGTATTGTTCAAACTGGCTTTCCTGGATCATATTTGATTACCCCATCACAGCTAACAAAAGCCCTAATATATTTTTTAATGGGTGCCGTTTTTGGTCTCAACAGCGCAATGTTGCCCAACAATGTATTTCTCCGCCATAGATACATTAAAAAACACATGCTAAGAAGACAACTTTCTGTTACACCAAACCCATTCTGTGGGGTCATTTTAAATGTCAATATAGCCGATAACACAATAGAGGGGTTTTCATCAAGTTTATTTGTTTTTATTTTTGTCAGATATCATTGCAATCACAAAATACTGATTTGAGTCACGTCGCATAATTAAATCCAAGAATCAGGCAAACCGCTGAAAAAGTAAAACAATCTGTCAGAAGAACAGTGGATCTGAGCTGGTGTGGCTGATGAGGTAATGAGGTGCAGGTGGGGAGATGGCTGGGGATGCTCAGGTGGAGGGAATAAGATGATTGCAGGGCAGAAGGGATTGACAAGCTCCAAAATGACAAAAGAGTAATACGTATGGTGGCCGACAAATGCCAATGGCCAAAACACAAGCAAATTAAGAAAACAACTTTGTTAATTTGACAACACGTGCGCAGCATTTAGCATTTAACCGGTCTGTCTGTAGCTATTGTTTTCACATGTAAAAAGCTTTTTCTTATTTTAACGGCATGGGTTGACATGGTCTCAAGCTGACCTGATTTAGTGAACAAGTGCGGAGTGTGTTTCTATGACAGAGGAGATGTTCAGTGAGTCTATAGCTTACCCTTGAAACTCTGAAGAAAATTGGTCTAGTCTCTAAAAGTAGCTATCTTCCCCGTCTTAGACAAACACACACACACACACACTATCAGTGTTGTCAGAGGTGGTTTGTGCTGACTCAGATAAGGTACATCTATCTTATCGTGTCTCTTTGAGTACAAACCTGTCCACATCCATCTGCTCAGCTCTAATCTCTCTCACTTACTCACTCACTCACATGTGTAAGTTTGAGATCTGACCGTACACAAGCTGTAGTTCACCTCTTAGGTAGTAAAGGCTCTCAACTCTGATGTCAGTTTATTGTCACATTATTAGCTGACTTTGCGATGTATCGGTCAATAAAAAGGGACAAAATGTTGAAAGTGGAAATAAGTCCTAGATTAAAACTAGTTTACAATAAATCCACTTTTAAGTTAATAAATAATATGCACAATCACTTGATTACAGACACTATTACATTTGGTTCTGGTCCCATTCTATAGTAAAGTTATTTTTAGTTTTTCTACAAAAAAGCTAGTAATTCTTATCTAGAACAACAAAGAAATTAGTGAAAAATGTGACGTTCCCTGAGATATCATGACCCGCAAACAATGAGGAAACCTCAAATTCACCACAGCAGAAAGAAAAGGTATTTTGTTTGTTGTATTTGGCTGAACAAAAGTTTTACGCCAGTTGTCACTTCCTGCACTCCCTTAATGCTTTTGAACATGCCTCCACACATAAACCAGAGACACCAGCCTTTCTATGAGTATAAATGGGAGTGAAATAGGTAATGAATATCTCTGTGAGGTTTGTAGACTGTCACTGTTTCTCCCAAACCCACTTAAATGTCTTCACGGTCTGCAACCCTCCCCATCTATTGTGCCCTGCAACGGTAGGAACAAGAAATTGGACTATGCAATTGCCAGCAAATGAAAGTCAAACTAACCCCTGCCCGTGGGAGGTTTCTTATGATATACCTGAAATGTTCTGTGTGTGTGTGCATGTCTGTGTGTGTTTGTGTGCTTTCTGGGGACTGCATGTCTAATTGGGGACAAAATTGGTGTCCCCATTTGATTTTTACCGGGGCTTCATGTAGCATGATGTGAAGTGGTTTCTGTATTAACTGTTAAGGTTAGTAATTGGGGTGAGTGTTAGGTTCACCCTTCTCCACGGGAAGGATGGGGAGGGAACTTAAGTCAATGCCTTAAAAGTATTCTAAACCAAAATGTACGTGTGTGTTATCATGCACACTCAAGTGACCAAAGAGGTTTTGTTTTAGGGAAATTACTTTTTCATTTCTCTGTTCTAGTAGCTTCTGCCACCGATTTGGAGATGCTATAAATGGTGTCCAGTTCGGCATGAACACGAATGATCAGAAAATTGCGTTTGTGTCAGTGCGTCACATGTGTTACAAATAGATATGCAATGCCCCTGGGAATGCCCCAGGAAGACAGACAGTGTAGCCAATGCCTTGAATCAACCTGCAGAGGCTGTGGTCAGTAATGGATGAAATTAAGCAAAAACTTTGCGTCTTTAAAAAAATAAAAGTCAGTCAGAAGCTGTTTTCAGAGTGAGCAGGGTAGACTGGAGTTGTGTTAATGCAATGAATAATTATAAGTCACATTTCAGGAACCCTTATTTTGATTTTACCTTAAAAGGAGTCGTTTAGATAAAAAGACTAAACTAATAGCTGCGTGGGACCCAAATATTAGCAATTAACCTGGTTATAAAAAATACTATAACTGATCAAAACTGTGACCAAGTTTATAAAAGTATATATCATTAAGACTTAATTTCTTAATATTTTGAGTCATTTGCAACAACTTTAGTGAATGCTTTTGAAGACAGTAAATATTAGAAGCAATCAAAAGGGACAAAAGTAACTAATGGTATTACTGTAGGTTGTTGTGACTAAAAACGTTACATGGTTTATCCTTTTTTGGACTGACACAAATGAGATAATTGTAACACACATTTTGTACAACCCTACATTGTATCCACCTTTTTTACTATTTCTGATTATTACCCATTGGTCTCTTTTTAACACGCCTTTATGTCTACAATTTACAATAATACAATTTTAATTCATGCTTTGACAAGGCCATGAGCGTCAAGCATTCAACAGATCTTCTTACTTTTAAATGGAGATAAACATATTTGCATAATTGCCTCTAAAAATAACAAACTGAAGTAGTTTAACCCCAATACCTCCTGCTTTAATGTGATGTCTTCTCTCCTGACTGACTGACATAAAGTACCTTCCATATTTTTTTTTAATGAAAAGGTGGTCTACTGAATCTGGCCCCCGACAAGTCACTTGTCAAGCCAATCAGGCAGTTTGACAGCATCTCTTGAAGTTTTTCAAGTAGTCTTTCGTCTTTCTTTCTCTCATGTCTCCTCTCTTAGTGCAAAATCTGAAAAAGGCAATTCATTTTTCAACTGCAGTAGCTTTGGATCACACTGATGCATATTCATAATATAAGAAAACTATAAATTCAAATGCATGTTGGAATACACAAGTATTGTACATGAAGTGTGAACTATAATGTCCCTCTTGCTTTCTAATGTCCCTCTTCTCTAGGCAGACCTATACTAATAGTACTCAGACTTCTCTCATCTGTCCATAAATGTATGTGGTCTATTACAGCTCTCACTCTCTCTCTTTCCCCTCCCAGGCTGAAATGAACAGAGCAGTAATGGGAACATCACTCGTCCATCTCTCTCTTCCTATTATGTTTGTCATCTTTTTCTCGTTTTGCTGGGAGGGAGACCGAAAAGCAAAATGTTAACGAGAAGGAGGAAGAGCCGGTTGGCTGCTTGTTGAATCAACCTCATGTGAACATAGGCCTACACACAATTACATGAACACATTGGAAAGTTGACTTGTACTTGTACTTAAATGGCACTGGCTCTGTGCTTTTGAAACATGAATAGTTTTGTATTACTAAGTTTCTAGACTATCCTGAAACATGGTGATTCAAATTAAGATATCAGAATCATACAAAATTTCTTCATTTCTTCAGACAGCTGGCATAGAATAGAAAAAAGCATACTAAATGGTAAGAATAATGAAAAACCTGCTTTGTTTTACACCATGCAGCATCAGACGTTTCTGAAAAGCCCTCCGGCTGTCAGAAGAAAAAACTAATCTGTGCGCACACAATAAAAAATGTGTTTCCTCAGTTTTATAAATTGTTAGCACAGATTCATAATCTGTGCCTTTGATTTCATAAACATGTGCATTAATCTATGCCCTCTGTTTTATAAACTATTCTCACAGATTCATAATCCATGCCCTTGGTTTTAAAGAAAAGTGCACAAAGTTAGAAAGATATTCATAGATTCAAACTTCCGGGATCAATTACTCAGGGCAATGACTTTAAACACCTTGGGGACTTGTTTGTGAGTGAGGGGACAATGGAGTGGGAGACTGGTCGGAGAATCTGCACAACGGGTCAATTTATCACACCGTTGTGACGAAAAGAGAGCTGAGCCAGAAGGCAAAGCTCTCGATCTAACGGTCAGCTTTTGTCCCTACCCTCACCTATAGTCCTGAAGACTGGGTCATGACCGATAGAACGAGATCCAGGGTACAAGCGGCCAAAATGGGTTTCCTCAGGAGGGTACCTGGCGTCTCCCTTAGAGAGAGGGTCAGTCATCCGTGAGAAGCTCGGAGTAATGCCGCTGCTCCTTTGCATCAAAAGGACCCAGTTGAGTTGGTCCGGGAATCTGGTAAGGATGCCTCCTGGGCGCCTCCCTAGGGAGCTGTTCCAGGCACGTCCAGCTCGGAGGAGGCCTTGGGGAAGACCCAAGACTAGGTGGAGGGATTATATCTCCAACCTGGCCTGGGAACGCTTCCCAGTTGGAGCTAGTTAATGTTGCTCTGGAAAGGGAAGTTTGGGATTCCCTTGATGAAGCTGCTTATATAAGATGTAAAAGTGTAACTATGTCCTTCAAGTGCCGATCAGTAGAGAACAATTTAACTGATGATGACTCCAAGAGCCTTTTAAACTCTAGCTGGGTTGATTTCAGGAAGTTGATTGGAAGGATCCACACCTGCCGCACCAATCAACAGCAACGGACTGGAACAGGGAAGTGCTGAAATCATCATGAGGGCCAATCCTCTCCGGGCAACCACACAGCTGAATTTAAATACAAACCCTTTGCACATACTTTGGCTAGAAGTCCGAACTAACCTAAAAGGCAGGGTCCGTAACAGTCACGTATACTAGAAGTCTGATGTAAACACCGGGCGCAGATGTGACGTGCATTCAAATACTGGCACATGTATGACGTAAATGTAAAAAGTCTTGTCTACGCACGCTGAGCCCAGTGGCAAGCTCAACAAATATATTTTGGAAATAGGACGCAACTTAGCACATGCTGGGTACAATGGGAATCGGCCCTGAGGCGAGCGTGGCTGGTCATCATTGCAGGAAATTGCTGTGACCTAACATGACACACAGAACGGTGAAGGTGTGTTGTTTTTGATTCTCGGCATGTGGCTGACAATTTAGTTTCAAAAGAAGCTGTAGGTAGCAACAAAAAAATGCAGGCAAAACTTTTTAAACACGCCAGGTTTGTTCAGGACCCCCTCCTTCAGGTTTTACAGAACTTTATAGCAAGTTTTAGCTAACTGTTTAGCTGTCCATTACTATTTCTCGTTACACTCACCGCTCTCATACCATTGTTTTGGGCCTCAACAGGCAGCTGTTTTCAGTGGAAAAAGCTCTTAAAACCCACTGTAGTGATTATACAAAGTTTATAACTTTTTTATAACTCAACACTGGTAAACCTACTGTAGTGGAGCATTTAGCAGCTAGAAAGAGCCACATATTTCCCCATTTGTAGAGACCAAAAACAGAGCTGAATTGATGACTTGGCATGAGAAGCTGTATAAAGTCACCAATGCAGGTGATAGCCAGAGTTCAGAGTTTTTCTTTAGCACTTTCAGTGTTTGCAGACATAAACACATGCGTACAAATAGCACCATCTTCAGCTAGCAGCCAGAGACAGCTGAGATGTGGCAGTGTATCACCAGCTGCCTGGCTTTTTATCTTTGGCAGGTCTGCTTTCTTCAGGCTGCTCACAGCCAAAACATCTCCATTGCTGCCAAATACTAGAACTGATGACTGAGCCTGATCACACATACAAATGGAAATAATGCATTTACACACAAACATAGAATGTGTGTGCAACAGTGTCACTGTTGCCTAGAGATCATAGAAGGGGGCTCATCACCAGTTGTAATGTCCTTACCAGCTGGCGTAAGAGGGGATCTATCAAGTCATAATCGCCACTGAGATGCCTGCCAGGCTAATGGGTAACAGTAGATATACAGGTGTGGATTTACACTGCTGTATGAATGGGAAGAAAGGCCGAGCGGGAATGCAAGTGAAGTTTCTCTCCGTATAAACATACCCTACATTTAAACCTTAAAAGTGTCAGCCCCAGGTGTGGTCTTGCCTTTGCTGGCAAGCACTAAACTGTGAGAGGCCATGAGATTGTCTAAATCAAAAAGGTTCAGACTCTTGGGAGAACGACTGATCTTAGCAAATTTCATGATAATTTGCCTATCAGGCTAAAGACTCATGGACTGCCCAACCTTGAAACCTTGCTTGATAAAATCCATGGCAAGCTATGCTTTAGATTTTTTTAATTAGTATTAGCATAATGGTATTTCTTAAGAAAACCATTAGAATTCTTTTATTGGGGACCACTAAAAGGGCAGATTGACAAGAAACCAAACCACAAAACATAAAATAAAATGCACAATAACTTAGGTTAGGGCAGTTCAATAATAGCTCCTCTCCAAGGTGACCCTTAGATGTACATGCACTCTATGGCAATGGTTCATAAATTCCTGCCCTAACATTAACCCCCACCCTTTAAAAGACAAGCTGACTGAGCCCAACACCACAGTCCTGAGGAAGGCCTCGAAGGACTCACGCACGCACGCACACACACACAGGGTCATACACAGTACGTTCTCTCCAGTCCTTCCCCACAGTGGCTTCATGCAGGGCGATGAAGTTTCAGTCCTGTTTGGTTGCTGTGAACAGAGAACAGGTGCAGCAGTCGACAGATGAGGATTGTCTCCCCTGCCTTGTAAATAAAACACCAATCTTCATCTCAAACTTTCTCTGCACTCTCTCTCTCACCCCCACCTGCTTTTCTCTTCCATGTTAAAGTCAGCAACTTTACAACAGGGCACACCAAATTCTCTCTGATTAAAGTCATTTTGAACACAGCTTTTACAGTCATTTTTTTCCTGGTTTATGCCATTTGTGAACCAGTATCAGTTAAAACTCTCCTTGTCATTTGGTACGGTGATGCTTTGAAGCGTACAAAAAAAGTAGAGTACTAATGGAGTAAGAAGTTGGTATGATGCACAACTTTTCTTGAGGATGTACAGAAGTAGTACATTACATAGTATATAGTGTAATAGTTTACATATAAAACGCATGTGTGCAGGAAAGCCAAATACTAATGAATGATTGATTATGTGAAATTTAATGCTGACTTAAGTTAATTACAAATGATTAGTTAAAAAAGTGTTCAGCATGCAAATTCCCAGGTATAGCAGTCAGTTTTCTGGAAATTTACCGTTGCTTGCACTTGCACATTTCTGACATCAACGCCTCATGACGGAAATTTATCAAATCTTGTGTTATTAGAAAACTTTTAAAGATGCACATAACGGGCCTGTAAGTACTAAGGATTTTGTATTCCTTATTAAAAGTGTTGCACCCTAAAAATGAACAGAGAAAATCACTTCCATCTTCTATTAGTGCAAATATTCAAAATAACAATGTGCTCAGTTTAGTACAAAACCTTTTTTCCCCCGAAAAATGAATTAACCAAAAATATTGAAGTAGGCATTTCAAATTAACTGGGAAAATCAATCAATAAAAAGGAATTGTAAAGTAACAGCTACACAACGGTCAGTCATATTTGTGTTCAGTTTGCCACATCCATGATTTCTTTCTATAACTCAGCCTTACATTTTCTCTTTTTCAGAGAATTTCAGTTACATCTGGCCTTGCTTCCTTTTTAATTAAGTTGTTTTTACTACAATACTGATTAATCATACATTACTTTATAAAGTCTTTGCAGTATTTTGAGGGACTGCTGTCCTCCAATGGGTCAAAGGAAAACTCAATTGTAACTTAGTGGAACCTCAACACATCACATTTTTATTAAGACCAAAAAATGTTTATTGTTGTGACAGATTTATTAGTAGTATTCTGACTTTCTGATTCTTCAGAGTAATGCAATATTCACCCCATATCTCATTCTATGTGATAAACAAGCCATGGGAGAGATTATGAATTTTTTGCTGCAGGCAATGGGTCAGATCAGATTGCAGATTATGACTACAGATTATGGAACACATTAACTCGATTTCATTGGCAGCCAGATGGGAACCCATAAGGGGGAGGGGGGCTTACAGAAACAGCATCCCCCCCACCTGTCTTGATACACTTAAAAACTGGAACCCACCACAGGGGGAATGACTGATGGAAGCAGATGGCCGAGTTTTAAACACTCATACGGGTGATTTTTAATTTTAATTTTAATCAAGAAACTCACTTAAGTCACTTCAGGTCAATATGAACCAAAAAGTACCTGAAAAGTGTCTCTTAATTTCCAAACTTAATTTCGCTCACAATGAAACTGCGACTGTCTACATTCAATTTCTGATTAAATTTGGGATTATTAGCTTGACATTGCAGAATTACATGTAAAAAAACACTTTTATGTTGTGCCTGTGCTATATTAAATATCCTGTTGAAATAGGTATAAGTATTATTCTTATAGCTGTTGTTGTGTTTTTTAAATGTATATCAACCAATTTACTAGATGTTGAAATACTTCAAAAACATTGTGAAAAGTCTGATCTGCAGGTGGTGCTAGGGGATCATTAAAGCCAGAACGATTTTTCGGGGGACCATGAATGTCTGGACAAAACTTTTTGGCAATCCTTCTGATAGTTGAGATATTTCCGTCTGCTTCAAAGTGGTGGACCGACCAACAGACAGAGGAACAGTACATCAAGCATGGCTACAAATGATGTTGTTCTTTTTTTTTTTCTCTTCCATGTCAGTAGCCCACTTCAGTTTTGTCCTTCATTTAAACTTTTGCTAGCTTTGTCATGCCATTGTGTTTCAGCCTCTCACAAGGCATCCTACAGTGGCTGCTGAGTGTTACCCAAAAGCAATGGGGTCAAATTGGACGTCTGCAATACTCTGACCCCACTGTCCCCATGGAGGAATGGGTACATAGATAGGGATAAAGTGAATCTCCTGTCTGTCGTATTTGTCCTTTCATAAATGACAACATAAAGCTATAAATGTCAACATCAAGATCAGACACCATATCTACTATTCCCCAATGGCAGATCAAAACACTCAAACACATGAGTGACAAAAAACAGATCATATAGAGACATGATAAAACACACACACACATGCACACACAAACACTTAAGTTGAAAATAATCATTTGATGGTTTGAGGTAGGACAGGACAAAGAAATGCAGCTAAAAGAAAAGTTGAAGCCATTTCAGAGCGGTATGGCTGCTCATCCCATACGACAAAACTGCATCAATAAAACTATAAAATATAACCTCGTTGACCTGGTTTTCGGCACCATCTAAAGGTAAATACACACTCCCCACTAATCCCACATTATTAGCAGTTGTTTGGGATTGGGGCTCTCCATGTCCCGCTGGAGCTCTCATCAGGTCGAGGTCGGCAACGAAGCTTTCTAGCAATGTCGCTGCGCTGGCCGATCCCCACTGAGCACGCTCCGTCTGCGGCTGCAGGACCTGCAGCTCACCACCAGTGTTTTAGTTTGACTTTTTTTAAGATTGAAGATAGTTTTAAGATAATTAAAAGGTATTTTTTAAGAAGCTGGCTGGCTGCTAGTTAGCTAACGCTAGCAGAGTTGTCCCCTCATCTGCCAATAGAAACCCTACTTTCTGTTGGCTCAGAGCTCCACAACCTAAGTCCACAGGTACAAATTAGTTTTGCACCAAATGCATATCACTATGTTGTGGTTGTGATGGAAAATAAACCCTGAATTAAAAAAATGTACGCAAGTAAATGTTACACTACACACTTGCAGCTGTCATTGTGTTCATGCAAATATCCATCTACACATTTGTGAATATTTTTTCTGTGACTTCACATTCAGAATACAGGTGTGTGAATATGTATGTAGCGTAAATCTCATTTTACAAGTTCAGATTTTTTTACAAGCTCATGTTGTTTTTGTTTGTGTGGCTTCAAATTCAGATCACATGTGCAAATTTTAACATACAAGTTCAGATTTTTTGTTCTGCAAGGTCTAACATCGTATTGCACAAGCTCTCACCTTTTGCACCATAATTACCTTCATACCAACCGTCTCTCTACAAGAAGCCTAGGGATAAAAAACAACAACTCTAAAATTAAGTGTATAACGGTACATTTAAAAACAGGTGCAATGAATCCAGCACCTGTGTGAAGGGTTGTTCGGACTTCTAAACTGAGACACTTTTCAATGCTGATGCCCAGAGTGAAGACTGAAAAAGTCTTTGTTCACAACCTCTAATTTCAGCAGTGACTTTTTGTCTATATTGATCCTTGTCTCTTGCCAGTAAGTTAAGTTCTTACATCAGTATTAGAGGGGGAAAAGTAAAACACTTTTGCACTCATCCGGAGGCTGTAATACTCAAAGTTTTGAGAGCAGTCATTTGCTTCACGTAATCTGACCACACTTTCAAACTTTTGTAACATCTTCTTTGCTACCAAATGTACAGTATAGTGAAGTATATGACATTTTAACAGATACCAATTCTCATGTTAATGGACTGCATTTATTTGTAAGACAGCACGTGGTTGTTTTGAGCATTTGAACATAAGACCAGCTGTCGATCATCATTTGCGGACTCCAGCAGTGTTGTAGTCAAGACCACCTAAACCAAATCATTATCAAGACCAGAGTGTATCAAAACCAAGACTTTGAGGGGTTGAGACAGAGTCAAGACCAAAATCAGACCATTTAACTGAAACTAGATCCCTGAAACATACAGTAAATATGCGACTAGATGTAGCCAGGCAGCAAGTGTATTCTTCATTTGTTTATTGCATGCGGGGTTGGTGTTTTGCTTTGCTTTGGTTGTTGTTCTCTATGCTTGCCTGGCTCAGACACTGAAGACACCTCCAAACAGACCTGAGGCGCATCTCCTAAGAGGGTGAGATGGGAGCTACATATTGTATGTGTTTCTGGGGCTGAGAACAAGGGAATTCAGATGTGGAAGAGAACTAAGGTTGTGCAGGGATAATGGGCGGTCAGGAACTGTGAAGGCCCCATTTGGAGGCATCAGGTGCGCAGGACGAAGTGCAGTGAGACTAGCTTGGAAGGTGGAGCTGGACTGAGGACAGGACCTGAGGTGGTGCTTCTTCTCCTGTCACCTACAGTCACTTTAGTAGTGTTTGTTGCAGGCAACCGCGGTTAACAGTAACACATTGTTAAACTAGAAATGAGTGGAGTTATTGGTTGCATCTGTAGCATGAAGTTTTACATCCAATCACAGGAATGAGGTTAACGTGTAAATCATTGGACACACAGGCGATTTAGTGAGATCCCTGCAATTGTCGTCTTCACCGGTCTTGAATTAAAATCCTGGGGCTTCTTTATCCAAGACCTACCAAGGCAGAGTAAAAACATGGTTGATTCCGAGACAAGACCAAGACCTTTCAAAAAGTGGTCTTGAGACCAAGACCAATCTTAAGTACTACAACACTGGACTCAAGCATGCAAGTGCAAATAAGCATCTACATGAAATGGGAGATCTCAATCAGTGTTGCTGCCTGCTCTGCATGCACAAACAGATTATGGCACAGATCACTTCGACCCCACTGTCAGACAGATGGGAACCCAAAGGGGTGGTCATCCAGAAACAGCATCCCCCGCCGCACCTCATTTCTTGTCCTGACACACGACCTCCAACCTGAATTTTACCACAGGGCCAATGACTGACTGTAAGAGAGCACAGGGAGAGATGGGAAGGATGATGTAGAAGCCATTGGGGCAGTTTAAAATGACCAACCTGCATATTTTAGCTAAAAAAAATTATGTATATTTTATTTTTCACAGAGTACGGTCTAGACCTGCTCTTTTATGAAAGCGCCATGAGATAACTGTTGTTGTTATTTAGCGCTATATAAATAAAATTGAATTGAATTGAATTGAATGTATACCTTTCTCGACAGCCAGTTGTTTCAGTTCATGCCAGCGCAGTGTGAAATCATGTTGCAAGGACCTAGAGGTCAACCTTCACAGGGAGTTATTGTTTTTTCCGTTGGTAATTGAGTCATTCAGTTATTTTGAAAACTCTTGTTTTTTAAAAGCTGCATTATTAATTTTGTTTAAGGCCAGAACATTATCAAAACAAGCTTACAGATACAAGCCATGATCATGTAACAGCTTATAAATGTTGTTGTGTTTGCAAACAGCTTTCCATCTAAACATCCAGCAGACATGGAGTGTTAGCATTTGGAGTTGTATTGCGGGCCATCTGGCGAATGTACAGTATGTCCAACTTTCACTTAAAGCTTTGTTTTTTCTCCACCAGCTCCTGAGAAAAAAGCTCCACTTCACATTCTCAGTAACTTTGTCTGTCTGGCGTTTGGTGTTGTGCAGGCAGTGTTCTTATCAGAGCTTATTTATACTAAACATCGGCCTTCTGCTTCTACAAACAAATGATTAAGAGAGTTTAGCATGGGTTTGATGCTGAGAAGCATTGTATTCAAGAGCTACAGCATGTCACCTGGAACAAAATACCGTAAATAATGGGCAAACTGTAAAAACGGAGCATGTGATTTTATTAGTGGCAATTAAAATGATAATGTTCAACAGATAACTGTCAAGTCCCAAATACCAGAAACTTGCTGTGTGCCCTATAAGATTGTCAACAGTAATTTAAATTAGATAGATTTTGTGTTAATTGGCTACTAATCTCACATTGCTAGCCCTTTCTCCACAGCGCTGCAGGGCAGTGTCTGGATAGTCCACACTGCAGTCCGGGATAGGTTGGTTGGCATTTCTTTAAATCAATCACAACAGAAAACTCACAATGGAACGATTGTCTGCATCTACCCTGCAGAGTTTTGAGGAGCAGGAGCTTAAATCCACAGAGTTTAGAATTACAGCAAAAAGAAAGTGGAAGGTACTGGACATCCGGCCAAAAAGATTTACATTCTGCGAAATTTCTGGCGGCAACGTAGAAATCACACAAGTGGAACGTCATGGGTATGGACTAATTGGCTACTGAACAACTTGTTTGATGTTTTAAGAAAAGTATGGAAACCAGAGAAGGAGAATGGTGGGGAAGAGAAGGGGAAAGTGATTGCAGCAAAGCAACAAAAAAATCAGGTTTTGATAAGAACAGTTGTCATGGCACGTGTTGTGACAAAGGTCATCCAGGAGAATGATGAATGCAACCACTCATGGAGGCAGAAAAGGGGATCTTTATATGTATGCACACATTTACTCACACAGATGGGCTCAGGATGTCAATTCATACTAAAGGTGAGGAGGCAATCAGCGTCTGTCCGTTAACTGCAGCACCTCTGCTGCCTCCATTACACATCCTCCCATCCACACCGGTGTCTCCCAAACATCCATCAGACACACGGCGAAGGTCAGAGTTTGACAGCGCAAGACGAGGTGTTGATCAAAGTGACAGAGCTAAGTAGAGGGAGGTAATAGGGTAGTAGGTCGTGCGCAAAGAGCCATAAAACCTCTGGCTGATGCTTTGAATCGTCCTGCTTTTGTTCTGATGGGGATTCAATACTACACTTCAATAGTAGTTGCAATTTGTTCATCATGTCCCGGTAAAGAAGATATATCCCGACAGTTTTGCTTGAGGCAGACGAGAGCCTGACTTTCAAACATTATTTTCACCCTGTGCAATGTGAAACTTATTTTTGTATTTTTTATTTAGTGATTGAATTTAACTTTGGCCTCCCAAGATGTAACTAAGTACGTTTACTCAAGAATTATAATTAAATATTCGTGTTTATTCACGTACAGTTTTTGTCATTTGTGTACTCCAAATGCTACTACTCCACTACATTAGCGAGAAATATACAATTTATTTCATGTTTGACAGTTTGTAGTTTCTTTTGACCTTGCCGATAAAAGTTTACACAAAACATTTTAACAACTGTTATTTACCGTATTGCAACTCACTTACCTATACTTGCTAATACTCTTATATCAACCGTCTTTTTTTTCTTCCAAACCCTCAGTCACATCAGAACGGTTACTGTAAATTGGGTCATAGCCTGAAAGTTGATGTTCTAAAGCTGTCGACAGCACGCACCCACCGGTACAGCTAAGGGTGTGAGAATCATAATACTTTCTGTACATGAATATTCTACACTCAACATATGCTTAAGAATGCACACAGGAATATTGTCTCACTTTGCTATCAATAATGGGCTGTTTTTACAGATTTGCACCTGCCTCAGATGAGCTTTGTGGTTTGGATTAGCATCTTTGAAAACAACTTTATTTCATTATTTTCTTTAAGATGTAAGAATGTTAGTTTAAATGTTATACAGCACTTTTCACTCCCACAAAAAAACCTGATACCAGTTATTTCTGATTTCCTTTGATCAGTAGTAGAATCAGAGTAGATGTGTACAGTGATATGTTTCAGACACATTTTGACACAATTTTAGGAAACAATTATTAGTACATTTTAAGGACTGGTATTATGAATTTACTTTGTAAAAACTTCATTTGCATTCATTTGTGAAAGATTAATTTGTACACGAAACAAACAACATGATGCAACTCAGACAGATAATAACATTCAGATTTAACGTGTATTATCAAACCACTCCAACTTATTGGCATTTTAATTCCCCGCCATAGACTCAAGACTTTCGATAAAAGAAGCTTGTGTACTGAATCAAAATCCAAACTTTAAGTGATTGAATACATGTTTGAGACATTTCAATGCTTCTGTGTTGACATAATGAGCAAGCTGTGGATATGAATCATTTCCATCATTGCAGGTATTACAGTTGTGTGCCTTGGGCAATGAGCTGTGATTGATAACTCAGATGATTACATTTTGCCAATGGGGGGGGGGGGGGGGG
>NC_048427.1:4778173-4809048 GCF_013103735.1 Etheostoma cragini | reverse complement strand
GGGGAGGGAAAGGAAGGGACACAATGACACTAATGATAATTACAGAATTGTTAATACCCGAATCTTCACCAAAGTAGCTGTTAGTCCTAGACGTAGCAAGACATCCTTTGATTCACCTATATCATTAAAGTCATTAAGCCAGTGTAGGATTCAAATCCTAAAGTAGCGTGATGGTAATGGCTCTCACTGAGGATGAGTTGTAATTTAGTTTCTCTGAATGTACAAATTTGTTTGTACATTGTAGACAAATTCCTCTGAATACACTATTTTCACTACATAAGGTGTTAAGTACAACTTGTGGGAAGGTCATGTCTCACAGTTATGCAACAGAGTGTGAGAGTGTGTGTGTGTGTGTGTCTGTGTGTGTGTGTGTGCAGTTGTATAGGAGGGTATGACAGGTCAGTTCTGTGCAGTCAACCATGGCCGTTTATCAAATTTAAACGTTTATTAAGTGTTTTTAAAAGGATATGACATACCACAGTAAGCAGAGGTGTTAAGTAACAAAGTACAAATACTTTGTTATCTTACTTAAGTATGTTAACTATCCAGATAAATTGCCCCATCCGGATAGAGTGAATTTGATTATGGTTGGATGAGAAGTGTAAACATATACCATTCCGTCACCCTATTGGTTTGTACGCAATCCATCACACCTGCACATGACACAAATCACGTCATACTCCAGCAAGGAAATAGACTTATGTAACCTAGTACAAAGATGTCCGAGGCAGAGAGAAGAGAACTCAGCTCTGTAAGTATTTATGTACAAGCTCCTGCTCCGTGTTTGCTGAAGTGTGTGTTGTTGTGAGAATGACTCGTTGTCAGTCAAACTCCAACAGTGACGGCATGATAATCATCTCCCAATCAGGCGGTGCCAAACAAGCCAACAAACAGACAGCACTTTGCAATATTATGGACTTTAGCAACAACTCGGTTTTCAGTAACCTTTTTTCCAACTCTGGTGTCACCCAACTGTACCACCTTTAACCCTTCACACTTCTTACTTTGTATTCCAGAGGTCAAACAAGCAGACTTAGGGGATACAGTGCAGACAGTTTAAGGCTGCAGGTATAATGTAACACCAATACCACTGCATTCTGCCTTTTCAGTGAGATAAATCTATGAGGAATACTGGGCTAATCCACCCACCTGTTTCAGAGAGGGAGGGATAGAGGAAGTGACTGATGGACATAAAAGGGATTTAATGCAAAATATTGAAAATAACTTGGAACATTTTATAAGTCAAAAATAGATTTTAGTATTGTAGTGAGAGGAGGAGAGGCTTCACGAGAGAGCAGGATGAGTTGCTGCTTTCAAAGTGGAAATGAGATTTGAGGGTGAAAACGAACAGCAGAGGGTGGCTAAGGTAAGCAGATGAGAGTGATAAATGGATGAATGCAGACGAGGAAGAACCAGCTTATTAAAAGGAGTTGGAGGTGAGGCGAGCTGTGTTTGTGCCAGTCTTTGCCAGAGTTGCTCCGACCAGTCCCTCTGTTTTGGCCTGCAGATGGGTCCTGTCATGGTGCCGCCTGAAGGATGGCGTGCCATGCAGACGCCTTTGGTAGGAAGCCACACACAATGTTCTCTTGCAATTTCACTTCCTTCCTTGCCAGCATGCTGGGCACTGACAGATTGAGTGCAAATAGGCAGGCAGGCAGGCAATCAACTCAGACACCTGAGAGCGCCCCAAGGTCCTCACTCTCACTGGCAACCGGAAGGGATTACCGGCTATGCTCCAAAACACCACATAGGCCCTAAAAAAGCACCATTAAAAGACAAATTAAAGACCCATCGCAGAATAATGAGAAGAGTGGTACCTGTTAGGTCAGAACCAAACTGTGCAAACAGAAAACCGCTCCCAAAATCTGAGCAGTGTAGTTTTACTGAAAAGTCACGTGGCCAGATGTCATGATCAGCCGCTGAGGTTGTGCTGACAATGGACACCAACATGACATTGCAGTCACAGCATATCATGTAAATAACTTATACTCATTCATTTTGTGAATGGCAGTTGAAGATGACAAACACATGCATTAGAAATTGTCAGGAAACAATACTTTAAAGATAACTTTTAAAAACTAGCCATTTGGATGTTAAACAAAAGAACGTTTACAGTGGATCACATCCAGGGAACGAAGAAGGACTGTTTCCTGCAGGGCAGTGATGAAGTGAGCTGCCACTGAATTCCCCTTTCAATCGTTAAAACACAGTCGACTTCACAAGGGTTAGGCAAAGAATGGTTTGTAGACTGAAATTGTTATCTAATCACTTGACTATGTGATTACTTCTATTTCTATCCACTGATGTGTACTTGATATCTCAGCCTCCAACAGGACCAATCAATACAATCCCTCAGAATTACTGTCATAACAGAATGAATTAGCCTGTAATGTGCCGATCACACACACACACACACACACACACACACAGTATGCTACTCATTCCTCCACACACATTGGCATTTATTATTATGTTTAGAAGCAAGCACCATGCACTAACATCTGGTAATGCTGTGAATTAATTTCAATTCCATGACAAAATGGACTACATGGGAAGACAAATAGTCTGGGTCTGATTTTTGTAGCTTTGGCCATCACCCTTTGGAGTAATACTAACATTGCATGTTGGTTAGCCTACAGTAACTGAGATCTGGATGAACATCAATTGTAGTGAATAGAGCCACTTGTTGGAGTCTGCTTGTCTACTAGAAATTACGTTTATGGACTAAGTATTTTCAATCTAGTGTTACTCTACTTTTTGATGCAATGGTGCCCTAAAAACATTTTTTTTAATCAGTTTTATAAGGAAAGGGTAACTAAATTGGTAACACTTTACATTAAGGTACACAAAAAGTAGGTAGTAAATGATTAACGAATGAGGAATGAATGGTTTGTTAATGAGTTAGTTACTGAATGACTGATTCAAGCACTAATGATTGGTTACTGTAAAACAGACTGTGTATTACTGTATTAAGAATCATCAGAAAATCAGTCACTCCGTTCATGTTTATAGTTGAGCATTGTGCCTATCTGGAGATAAAGTGATATCATACTGAGGTGTCATCATTAACAAATTATTAGGTAGATAATTAAGCACCACTCAGTACCAATAGCAGTAAACACTTAACTTATCATTTCTTAATGATTGACCACTCAGTACGATATAGCACTTTATTTGCAGGTACCCACAATACTTAGTAATAGGTAATCATTAGTTAATGAAGCAGCAGCTATCTAAGGATTAATCCTTCTTTGGTCTAACTACCGCTCTAAGAGACCCAGGCAGGATTGTTGTTGAAGCCTTCAACAATGACAATGGTACACAATATACCTTTATTGTAAATGTAAATGTTTGTAAATATCATTATTAAAATATATTATGAGAATCATCCTGTATCACACCTTATATTTGTATTACCATGAATCCCATGAACAGAGTAACTGATTTCCTAATGATTCATTAATACAATAACACACACACAGTTTATCAGTAACTAATCATTAGCTCCAGTTAGTTAGTAACTAATTATTTACTAACCAGTAGTTCCTCATTCTTTCATCATTCACTTAACCGTAACTAATCATTTGTGCTTGAATCAGTCAATCAGTGGCTACTCTTAACCATTTGTTCCTACTTCGTTCCTCATCAATTCCTCATTTGTTAATCATTTTTGTGTGTACTTTGTTGTAAAGTGTTACCATTTTTCCACCATATCTGCTCAAAGCAACTACACATTTGTATGTACAGAATGCATGTATGTACGGTATATATCTTCTCGCTCGCAAACTTTCTCTATCCTTTTAAATGAGGATCTATTCTTGTTACATGGTGGCAGATTGACATTGGCTGGAAAATAGGTTTCTTGTATCGTTGGGGTGACATTTGTCTTCTGAGGTACCATATTTAGACATTGAGAAAAAGGGCAAGAGAAACAGAAAGTGACATAGAGATGGTCAATGAGTAATAAATAGTGAGGACAACAAGAGGGAAAATAGAGTTGACATGGAAGAAAGAAACGGACGGAGAAATGGGGCACAGAAGGGCGAAAGAAAACATAGGGAATGTGAGAACCGAAGTTTTAAAATGATCTTCAGATTTTGGCTGGCTTTGGGCATCTGGGATGGGAGGATGAAATGGCAGATAGGTGTGATGTGATTAAAGTATTGTGTTGGTCCCGTGAGAACAGACAGCCATCCACTCTCCTCTCACATTTTCTTCAACCAGGAAACGCGATCCCTCCCCTCCTCTGGTCTTAATCACATGAGACGGCTGGGAAACAGGTGGCCTCAATATCAGCACAGGGCTGCTGATCCGGAATCTGTGGAGGGAGACAGATGCTAATAACGTATGGTTGTCATTATAGAAACACCTTACACAGTTTGAGCATGCAGGAATTGAAATTTAAATGTATTTTTGCTTTGTTCTGTCTGTTTTTCTGATTTAAATGTAACAATTTAAAATCATAATCAGGTGTTTCGCCTGGTTTGCAAATACAGGGAATTTGCCTCCGGATCCTTCACACAACATCAGAAAGAGAAAAGAAAAAAAAAACAACAACAACCGCAACAGTCAACAATCATAGCAGTCAGCTTCTCCTGTGTTCCTGTGCTGCCTTTCCCACATTTACACATCACACACATGCTCTGAATCAGCCTCGTTAGTCTGTCCTTGTGTCAGAATTTCCCCCAGCCAATCAGCTCCTTTCCTTCCTAATCATCTCATTTCCCTCACCTGAGCTTCTCCACCCAGCTTACCACCTGCATATCATCCCCTCGTTAGATTAGTTTGTATTTAGGTCCTCTGGTTTTCAGTTTAGTCTTGGTTTGATCCTTGGGTTTGATCGGTTATGATCAAACGTTGATGTTTTGACTTATTAAGTTCCTGCTGCCCTTCAGTCTCAAGCATTTGGGTCCACCTTCACTCTTCATGACAATTTTAATCGACCTGCTTTTGTTAAAGTACATTTTTACCCAAGATTGTTTTTTTTCCTGCGCTTGAGTAAAGCGTCAAAGTATTGGCAGTTAAAATTGCCCATAAGCCCTAGACCTTCATGGGCAAAATGTCATCATAAGAGACATTACTATGAAACGATAAAAATTACTAGAGAGATTCAGTGAATTAATGTAAACAAAACAGAGTTAGTATTCTGCGCGGGCATAATTCATGGGGAGGTGTAGATTTTTCTTTGCTAACAAAGTAATATCTTTACCTTTTTTTTTATAAAAGTTACAAAGCTTTCCAATTTTAATACCTAGCGCTCCGATGGATGCCATTTTAACGTAGAATACAGAATGTAGACCCCTGGAATACACTTAATTTTGTGAAACAGAGGCTAGCCCGGACATCGTTACTCAAGCTCTATATGTTGGTGTTCTCTAGTGGGTGTGAATTTCAGACTTTTACATGATCATACATGGAATAGTAAACAGGCTGCAACAGAATACCACAGGGCAGCAAAGCCCTGTAGTATATCTTCTGTTGAAGAATCCAGACTGCGCACCATTTCAGCTGGATATACACCAAACAATTGTGAGCCCAAGATTGTTAAACAACTTAAGTACTTATTTTAACGCAAACCACAATCTTTTACCAAAGCAAACCAAGGTTTTTCACACACATTGATCACTTGTTTTGCTGAAGATTAGTAGGGAAATGCACACAAGATTGTGCATAAGTTGTTGTAAGATATTGTATGAACTGTTATGTGAGGCTAGTGGCAGAATCACAGCCATAACAGATGCTATATATATATATATATATATATATATAAGCACGTTCACACAAATACCAGAGTTATATTTTTTATTATTTGTGAATTTTTCATCTTTTTATTTTGTTTTTAATGTTCGTTTTAGTGGGTTTCCAGAGTGTTTTTGCTTGTTTCAGGGTTTTTTTAAAGTTTTTTTTAAACTTTTAATGTTGTGAGGCTAAGCTAACCTGGCTTGGGATAGCAAAGACACACAGCTACTAAATGCTAAGCCAGCTTGTAACATTAATCCCCCTGTCTCCTTTTCCCTTTGTGTTTTGTTCAACGTGATAAGAAGACTAAGTTGTCCGGAATGAGGGTATACTTCTCTACCAAAGAGGGGTTGGTATTTGTCAGGTGTTTGATTTAACCCTTCTGTTGTCCTCGGGTCAAATTTGACCCAAAATCAAAGTTTCCACATCAGAAATTTGGGTTTCTGTCAATCAAATTACCCAAAAATAACACGGATGATTCTAACAATGCTCTACGCAAAGAAATTGAAGGATCAGATCTGTACTTGCATAGAATAGTAGGTGTTTTATCGCATTGCGTTGTATTTGAAGAAACAAAGAAACGGGTTTTAAATAGTACCCTGACTCAACTTTGACAGTCTGTGATTATCCACTCAACCGTAACTATGTTATTTTTACTCAAAAATTAGGTAGAATTTCATATTGAGTTTTCTTACCAATGAATTTAGTGAAAAACTATCAATACTGAGTTGATTGGCAAGTGGTAAATCTACAAACAAAATAAAAACGGCAGAAACCTTGAGAAAGGTTAACCCGGGATGACAACAGATTGCATGTTGATGTTAGGTATATTATGCAGGTGTAATAGGTATTACAGAACAAGCACAACACTTTGTAAAGACAATTGAGTTACAGTGATGTCGACATCCGTCTCAAACCTATGAACCAATGACTTCTCAAGTTTGAACAACTTGGCAAAGATTAAAACCGATGACATTTTATGGATGTTTTTTTATTTTATTATTGAATTTTAGTTAGTTTGAATGCACACAATTGTTTTGGAAAGTTTTTGTTTTTGACTTAATTTCATCTTAACTCTCATACACACACACACACATTGTCATCAATGGATACACAGACAGGTTGCACAACATTTTTAGTTGTATTTTGTGTGCACTCTGTCTCCCTTTCACAACTTCATTTTATCTCCATGAATTGTATAGGAAGAATAATAAAGTACAATCAGACAGTATACTGTCAATGCAGTTGCAGTGAGAGCTCCAGTGGGTATATCTAGATCGAGAATGGCTTCACACATGCTAATATGCACACACATGCACACTTCCCTGTTTATCAAAGCTATCTGTCATGCTTTGAGGCAAAATATATTTATGACTTCACATCTCCATCGGGCCGCCTCGGTCTTAATGGTAGTTCCCTCTGAGGAACACACCATTGGCGTAACCTGAGAAGTAATTTGCGCAAACTCCATCGGACTGTACAAGGCACAAACGTGAGCCAATTTAATCCAAATACGTATTCAACAATGGAAATTGATGCAGGAAAGCACAGTTGGTCTTGCTTTATCACAAATAGACATTTTATTTTTAACCTTTCTTTTGTAATTTTGTTGCTGATACCCGTGATGACAGGTGCAGCCTATTTTCCCCCAAATTCAAGTTTTTTTTGGAGTAAATACCAACTAACTCACTATTTGTACTTGTAAAGGTCTCTCTGATGAGTTGTCCTATATGAAATCAGTGGTGGAATGTAGCTTAATTACCTTCACTGAGTAAATATGAGTAGCATTTTACTTTATGCGTCATGGCAGTCCAGCCTCCTATGAATTACGTCCATATTGTTAAAATGTTCCTCCTTTTTTAGGGTTTGGCTTTTTTTCAGCTGGCCAGACATTGTCCTGGTGTCAGAAATAACAAGGCAAGTGGTCCTGCTGGAGTTGACCGTTCCCTGGGAAGGACCGGATGGAGGAGGCTTTCAAGAGGAAGAGAGCCAAGCTTGAGGAGCCGGCAGTCAAATGCCAAAGCATGGGGGGGAGGACCTGGTGCAATCCCATCAAGGTCGGCTGCGAGGATTTCTCGGTGAGTCACTCACTAGGGCCCTCAAGATGCTTGGAGCAGGCATGTAGTCAGTAATGGGCCAGGGCGGCACTGGATCACCCGCTTCACTCACTGGCCCATCCAGCCAAGTTTGATCAAAATACGTTTTATTTAAAATATTTAAACGTGTTGAAAAAAAAAATGAAATGGTAACAGAACTAGTTGTGTAAGTGTTCAGCTAATGTGTCTTAACAACAGTGTCTTCTTTTTCAAAGTGGTCTGGAAAGTTTGCATTAGCATGTTGTAGAAATGACTACATGAGAAATGACATGTAGCCACGGAGGAGGCCCTCAGAGGTAGAGTTAAGTAAAACGTGTTTCATGATTCTTGTAACCTATAGTAGTAACCTTCCTATTTAGTTGGTGAAAACTGATGATGACTTGTGTTTTGTCCCCATTAAATAAGATGATTTGTGATTTTGTGACAATTTTAATTGTGTGTGACGTCATTTTTAGCTTTCCGTGCCGTGGACTCCATACACTAAGATTTGGCACATTGCTGGCCACTTTTTATTGTATTTTTCATAATTCTAACAGTGCTTGTCTGGAAGTTTTCATTCTTTCATTTTCTTTTACTGCTTATGATCCGGCCGTAGTCCTGAAGCAACACTGTTGTGAATGCACAGGGATATGTTACATTTCTGTCTGATGTGGGCTGGTCTATGTCCTGCAGTATGTAAACGCCTTCTCTGCTGTTTGGGTTCATGTTAATTTGCTACTTTGTGAAATAAAATGGTTCATTTCATAACAGTGCTGTGCAGAGCCAATGCTGCTGGTTCTGCTGGTGCAAATATATTTTAGCCTGAAAAGGTTAACGTCAACAGGTTTCTATATGTATTGTTTTGTACAAATCTTTTAGATTGAGCTTTGTTGGCTGACAATGTTGTAGACAGTACTTCTATTGCCATTGTAATGCTCTATATGTTTGAAGGTGAAATTGTTACTGTTTTGTTGTTGTTGTTTTTTGTCTTTTTGCTACTTCTACATCTGTTTTAAAATGGCCCATTCACTTTTGTACTTTGCCCAAAATACTATTTCTGCTTACGCCAGTGGCTTGGAGTGAAGGAACTGCATATCAGGAAAGTCAATAAGAACATCACGGATGCTGCCAAAAAGGCATCAAGATTGCCGTAGATCAAGCGTGGCGATACATGAACCATACAAGATTTTCAGACACAAGCCAGGTAAAACGTTGGTGTAGATGACAATATGCCGAAAAGTATTCTACACATACTGAAGAAGGCACAGTGCCCCTTTTCCACAACCCTTCCTTGCAATCAAATGTTTCATTGCAAAACGAGAAAACATGGGAAGGAGGAAGACACAACAAGAACACAACAAAACAATGTCTGCAGCTCACAAACAAGCACACAGAAACAGGCACAGACAAACACACAAACAAACAAGAAGCATTGACAAGGAGACCGGCATAAGTAATCTGCCCATAAAAAGAGCATACATTCAACATCTCACTTTCTAGCTCTTTGAGCAAAGAAATATTGCCAACAAGTTTTTTTAATTTTGGAGAGCAGGATGTATTTTATTGAAAAATAGCATGTTTCCGATGGGAGTCTGGCTATTATGGTTCAAGTGGCAGAGTGTTAAATCTGATTAAAGCAGAATTACACTCCAACTCCAAGGTCAAACCTCATCCCGACAATTAAAATTCACTTTACAACCACTGATAGTGGTGCTAATGACCACAGGAGAAGGGAGGCTCTTTAATCAGTAGAAATATTCCTCTCATGCTCCCCTCTGTTTGAAGAGACATGGGGCCTCTCTTCATTTGCAGTGTGACGGCTGTGTTGCATGGGGTGTCCCTGCCGGCTGGAGATGACGGCTGCAGAGAGGCAGTGGAGTGACTGACGACTCCAAGATAGTCCGTCTGTCAGAAAGAGTGATGGCTGGGAGACACTCGCTGACAGATGGGGCGAGACTAGAAGAAATAAGAGGAGAGAAGTGTGAAAAGGGAAGCCTGGCAGCTTTGTCTTTCAATTCGGGGAGACGCGGGAGGTGGAGACAGCAGAAAGAAAAACAAATTCTGTGGTGCTCGAGTGGCAGTTGTGTTGCTTATGGATGATCAGGAGCCACCTATACTTGGTAATGATGTTTTCAAGAGGGATCAAAGACCGAAAATGTACTTCATTAAGTTCCATTAAGCTTCTATTCATCCGGTGTTGTTGAATGATATGAAAGATGGACTGCAGCCGGTGTGAAAGCTCTCACCCTGGGCCAACATAATGAACTGCCTAATCAGACAAGTCTGTAATCAGTTGAGTATCTTAATTAGGCTTGGGAGGGTTGCAGAAGAGCAGCTCTCCACCTGGCCTCAGTCACTTTGACTGGGAGGGAGAAAATGTATTGATAACCCGTTTTGATGATAGGCTTAAACACAGGTGGGTTTTTCCGAAACATTGTTGCACTATTTATCACTGATGATATTATTTTTGTAAAGGAAAATATTCATTAGGAGCTTTTTTTAGCCTTGCTTGTGGAGGAGCTCTAGGGATGACAATGTTGAATGTTGATGTGATGTCGAATTATTTTCAATGAAACGTTTGAACAGCTATTGGATGTATTGTCATAAAATGTGGCACATACTGTATGTCAATGGCGCCCGGAGGATAAATCTTAATGACTTTGGTGATCCCCTCCTACTGGCGCCGTGAGGGTAACATTTGTGGTTTTGAGTGAAATATCATGACAAATATTGGATTGATTGCCATGAAATCGGGTGCCGAGATTCTCATCCCCTTCAGGATGAATTGTAATATACTTTGGTGATCCATAGTTTTTCCATCTAGCGCCGTCAGTTCAGAATTTTGATTAAATACATGCAAACTACTAACATCCCCATAAGCCTCAGCTGTACTTTGTGTTTAGTTGTAATGAGCAAATGTTAACGCACTAAACAGAGATGTTCATACCTGCAAAACATCAACATGTTGGTATTTTGCTAAAAATGCTGCTGTGCCTAAGTAGGCCTCCACAGAGCTGCTGGCACGCTGCTGATTCTCCACTACATCCACAGTACTACATTTGTTAAACTGTTTAGAAAAAAACTGATCTGCGTCCACAAAAGCGTGTAGGGCCTGAATCAGAAATGATATCCGTTTATATTTACACTTTCATTGTATCTTACAACACATAGTACATGACCATTCACATACACGTGGTGTGTGTGTTTGTGGTCAAAAATCATGGATAAGTAAAAAATTAAGGAAAAACCTTGAAGAAAGAACAACAATGGAGAAAAGTAAGACCAGGGATTAATTAGCTTGGAGCAATGATGGTCTCGCTTCTTACAATTATATGTAGTGGGGCGGTCCGTGCTCCATGTCCCTCTTAGTTAAGGGGTCCTTGGCTTAAAACACGTTGAAGACCACGGATCTAGACTACAACGCGAAAACGGAGTTGTCAAACAAAATGTTTCAGTTTAAGGAGATTGTAAACTTTGCAAAAGAATGTATTTTTGAAGAAAGGAACTTTTCTTTGTTTTCTTTTCTAAAGCCTAAGTCTTGTTTTGTTGATTTACAGCAGTGTGGTATTTAAGCCCCCAACGTTGCCTTCCAGACAGCGCTTCCTGGAAGGAACTAGGATTAGGCAATGGTTGGGGTCAGGTGCCTTGAAGTCAACGGTTGCAGCGCTACCAGGAAGTTGACATTGTGGGCTTAAAACACCATTGAGCAGTAGGATTCTGCTAAATGTGGATATAATAATTTGAAAGAAGCCCTGATAGGAAGCAGGTTGAACAGTTTTTTGTTTCCCCCAGTCCTCCCAAGCTAATTGTATGATTTGGTCCAGGTTAAAAATGAACCTTGCACCGTGGAGAAGTTAAATTAATTAGCATATTCTCAGCTGCCGAGCAGTCAATCATCCCAGTGTCGGGGCAAAGTGCTTATCCAGGGGTCACATGTGGGTTTCACCCTCAGGTCTGCTTCTTCCAGGACCAACACATCCTGGACATGAGCAGCACTGAGACACACATTAGCATAAACCCCCCCTCAATGCTTCTCGCACTCTCCTCGTCTGCCCTTCACACATTTACTGAAGTCTTTTTCCTCTACGTAAAAACAAGTGGTCGGTTTTACATCATAACTCAATCATGTTTCTTTTCTTCAGTTTGAAAGGAGAGGGTTTATTTGTGTTTAGGAGCCGCTGGCTTGAGCTCTAAACTCCTGGGACCTCATTTATCAACAGTGTGTAGAAGTTGTTTTAAATGCTGCCTTAGGAATGAAATTTAGGATATGCTTAACTAGAAAAAAAATCTGTATTTATCAAATGTGCGCAAGCCAATCGTCGCACACCAATAACTAATCAATCTTGATAAATCCCACCTGTTGTAACCGACAATGCTCGTTCACGATTACATCGGCAGCTTGCATTCAACGGCTCCAATTAACCATATATGGTAACAATACATCCCTTTATCAACCACGAGAATGTGACTTTACCCTCATCACAATAACAGCAAAGAGAGCAAAGAAGAGGAACTTCTCAAACACAGAAATGGAGGTACTGGTAATACAAATGAAAGAAATGCTGCATGGGAGAAGGTTGCGAATATCACAACACAAATCCAGCAGTACATTTTGGGGTAGCGTTACCTACTTAGAAGCCCCTATGTGCCCTTGCCAAGCGGATCAGATCAATCTTTGAGCGCACTGTTTGCCAAGTCTACCAATAACGCAAAATAAGGCGTTGCACTGTATTTCTAACGTTTGTCACAGCTGTCTTTTATAGGGGTTGACACCAATTTGACAACTTTTTTTTTGAAAACTAGACAAATAACTAAAAAATTTTCTAATAAAAGGAAACACAGGACATAAGTGGAGGTTGATTGCAAAATGCATACTGTGACACTCTTAATTGCTTTTTATTTGTAGAATTGCTATTCTACCACTATATTCTGTTTGTAAGCATGGCCAAAGCTGCGCGCATATTTACACACATTCCTAAGTTTGAATATAAGTTGGTAAAATCCAGACTTTGCATGGCAATGTTCTATTTGGTGTAGGCTTCACCCTCTAAGGACCTATATTCATAGAACCGTTCTCACGCATTACATACGTACACGGTTGATAAATGAGGCCCCTGGTGAGTCACAGGTACCAGGGAACTTTAAATAAGTGGCTCAGCTCAGGTCTGTGCATTTTGCTAGCAACTGTTTGCTCTTTCTAACATTGTATGTGCACGTTGTACACATCTATATGAAGTATATTTGAATTGAACTTTTGATTTTATGCATCAGGTGAGGAAGTGAGAGTTGTCCGAGGTGCAGTCTGTCAGGGGAGATGTAGTCAATTGGAAACAAAGTGATAGCCATGCTTACTAACGCTGTCATCCCTCTTCAGCAGTTTGACAGCAACACATACTGTACTGCATGCCCACAGGCTGAGGGAAACAGGGAGTCAAGACTTTTACTGAAACACACACAAAAAGCGGAAAAATGAGATGGAGAAAAAACGGGAGGTTGAAAAGAAAGCTCAAGCTCCTTTTTTTTTTTTTTCTTGGTTTGACAAAGTCAGCTCTCTATTTTCACTTGCCTTCCCTGCTGCTGCTACAGCTGCTACTGCCATATTTTCTTTTTGGTTTGAGAGTGACTCATCTTACATTTTACAGCCTCTATCTTTGTCTTTAAATCTGCAACTGTCATTTTTTCCTCTTACCAGCCGCTCGGAGCTCACTGTACACTTCCACAGATTTGGACTGCTAAACACACACAAGCAGTTTGTATCTTGACACATGCACAAACACACAATTTCATTCTGATACAGGATGTGTTTCCATATATCTGGAAAATTGTCATAATGTGGAAATCAATTGTGCCAGATTTACACTATAAAATTCTCAGCCCTCAAATCTGAAATGCATGATCAAGCATGGAGTCCTCGAGTATTTACCTATCCCGCGTCACCGTCCCCTCCCCTAATTGACTTCCTGGTGTTTCCTGCTACAGTGATAATCTCCAATCAACCATCTGCCATGTCATCTCTGTGCGCCACCGGTCTGCCCTTTTCTCCGCGTCCCTTCGCCTTGTTCCCGCTTTCCCCCGTTGATAATGTCAAAATGCAATATTCCCTCAAAACAGCCATTAAACAAACACAGCACATGGAAACAAAGTCTACAATTAGTCCTTTCTGACACCATCTACGAGCGTGTGTGTGTGTGTGTGTGTGTGTGTGTGTGTGTGTGTGTGTGTGTGTGTGTGTGTGTGTGTGTGTGAGTGAAGGCCCTCCTGTGATGGGCGTAATAGGCCAGGACAGATGGCCTCCTCTCCCACAGACCTGCCACTACACACACACACACACAAACTTACACGCACACCCCCGCCTGAAGTGCAGCCTCAGTGTTTGATCGTGGCGGTTGTTGCGTGTTCCAGTACTAGCCTTATTCTGTCGCTCAGAGCAGCAGGAGAGAGCTACATCTGTGCCACGTTTGCTTGTGATGTCGGTACAGAAATAGAAGTGAAGGATCCGGCGTTTGAACCGACCGTTCAGCTCCCTGACATCCCTGAGTAAAAATAAGCTGTCTGGAACGCGGTGGGCTCTTTGGTGTTGCGTTTAACATCTGCTTGTCAGAACTTTGTGCAGCATGATACAGTGACGGGGCAACCACAGGTGTTTTGGCATTCAACTGTGACTGGATGAAATTTCAATTCCTTCGCTGGCATAACAAGAGGTTGACTTTTTTTTCCCCCAATCATTGTAAAAATGTTTTGTCTTTTGATTAAAGTTTTAGCTCCATGTGCTGGAATAGAAGGAAGAATCCACCGTAAAATACCGCAACTCTCGCTAAGTTTCCATCCACTTGTCGAACTATCTGAAGTTTGGTAAAAAAAAACTCATCCTTCAATTCAGCGCTGCAATGGTTATGTTTAGGGTCAAGGTTAGGGTTAGCTACCTCGAAGGCACTGTTGGAGGCAAAAAACACCATAGAGTGTAGGAAAGCGGAGGTGACAATGTAATGAGACACGAAGAAATGACCAGAGGGTAACAATGGCAGAATGTAAATGAAGTGTTTCTGCCGGACATGAATGTGATAGCAACAGGTTTCCACATGCAAACTCACCCAAAAAATGCAATTCAATGCCTTCACCATGGACTCTTTTGCTAAACACGTGAAGCAATTTCAGAATGCTGCAATATGTAATATCTGTCATAGGATGACATCAGGCTAACATGCGGCATGCCTTTTTAGTTCCTTTACTTTTTTACGATGTTAGAGGGGCCAACATGTGTAAAGAAGAAGTTGTTTTTGTTTAATATATTCACCAGTGTTACACAAATGAGTGGTCCTTGATCAAATGAATGAAATGAACAGTATTTGGATCAGCCCATCTACCCGCTACTTGTGTCAGTTGTGGGAAGATAAGGAGATGACATTAAAGACTGTGCTTTATTTTTGAAGTGCCTGTCTTTGAGGACCCAGGAGACAGGCTGCTGATGTCACTTCCCCCTGACTTCAGGTCTGAACTCTCCTCACAAGCTCCCCTCTCTGAGGTCGAGGCCGCGGCGGTGTCACTTGCACTTGACAGAGACATTGATTGGTTAATGCTAATCATAAAGTCTCTGCTGATGAGAGCTGTCATTGGCCTGTCCCAAAGGTCTATATGTTAGTATTTGGCCGTCTGCAAAGACAAAGAATCAGGGGTCCATTGTCTTAAGTGTGTGTGTGTGTGTGTGTGTGTGTGTGTGTGTGTGTGTGTGTGTGTGTGTGTGTGTGGAGAAGTTGTGTCTCTGTGTTAAATTAAGCTATAACATGTGTGTCTGTGTTTGGCATTGTATTTTGTGCTTTGTTTGCAAGGCAATATCAAGAGAGAGTGGGTGAGAGTTGTGAGTCAACTTGGTGGATCATTGTTGTCTATCGAAGGGTGCTACAGGCTAAGAATAACTGAGGCCACAATAACGAAATGACAAAAGCAGTAATTACAATTTCCGCGCCATGAAATCCTAATGCAATTACATGCAGTTGTTGCTGGAGAAATCAACAAGAGGATTAAAGTTTAAATGACTACTTTGCAAAGACAAGCAATAAAACCGCTATGTTATCTGGGTTTGAGAGCGTATAATACAAAGTTATTTATGCATTATTAATCAGTTTTATATTAAAAGTAATATATGCAGGCGTCATCCACCACCTATTACAGAGTGGAACACTTTGTGTGTTTGATGCATCATTTGTAGGCAATTTTTTAGAAAAATACAAACTTTAGTCCTTATGAACAAAAACACAAAAACAAAAACATTAATCAGTGCTCCCAACAGGGACGCTGTAGCGCGCCCTCTGGTGGACAAACTATGCAACGCCAACATTCACCATGGTTGACCATCTATTTTTTATGGTATTTTTTTAATATTCATCAGAATCATTTATTTATTCTGAATGATTTTGATGAATAAATATTTAAAATATCAAGGAGATGTGTTACTATTTTTGTTCAGATGAGGAGAAAGAGGCACAACTTGAAAAATGTGTTAAAAAATCTTTTTTTATCATCAAACAGACGGAGCAATTTTTTCATTCAGATGGTTGTTTTCAGATGGCAAGTGTTATTAAACAACCTTCTGGGTTTTTCCCAGATTGACAGATATAGATTTTTTTGGAAGCTCAGATGCTTGACTGGCAACACATGAGAGACACAAACTGGAAACCTACAAAAACGCTGTCAAATCTGTGCTCCTTTGTAGAATCTAGTGAATATGTTATGCACGTTGTTTACATAACAGAATAAAACCAAGCCAAAACATCTACTGTACATCTTTCTGCAATGCTTCTTTTTTCAGAAGTGTTTATGTAATTCAAGCATGCACACATTGTTATTGGCCAAAGCCCTTACAGAAACAGCATGTTCAGAGGACTCACTGCAGGAGTAGTTAAGGAGCTGCTGCTGAGGGCAGATAAAATCCTCTCTGACCTGACCTTTTAGCTCTGTTTTAACAAGTTTGAGATTCTCACCTCAGGTTGCTGTTTCTGGGCCTGACTCACAGGGGAAAAACCTGTAATGAAATGTCTTTTCATCACAGTAGTTTCTTGCTAAATAAATATTTAACGTTTTTGGTTTGATTCAAACATGCACCAATGCACTAATTATCTCCTATAATATGAATATTTAAGCCTAGTGCATCTATAATGCTGTTTTCTTATGTAAATATTTTTTTGTTCCACTTTAATAAGTACACTGTGAACCACTTTTCCACCAGATCACGTCAGTCAGCAATGGGTGTGTGTGTGTGTGTGTGTGTGTGTGTGTGTGTGTGTGTGTGCGCCCCTCTTGTCTACCTGTAAATAATCACAAAGCCTCATCTCTATCACATCAAATATTTAAGTGGTTCCCAGAGTAATAAAGTTAGGATTGATTAGAGGACGCGCCCCTGCGTTTGGAGGCCTGGAGCAGGATGGAACCAATAAGAGAGGTAATTAGAGGAAGAGAAATGAGAAAAAGACTGAGCGAGGGATACAATTAGTGTATTTCTTTGTGTGGCCATATGTATTTAACAAATTTACAGTCAAAGGGCAAGCATTGATTTTAACTTAAACACCATCACAAACCTTCCACATGGGAAAGTAAACCAATTAAATCTCTGTAAATGTCTGAGAATATCCACTGAGATGTAGCTTGTCATCATTAGATTCAGTCCATGTGTGTACTTAGGTGTGTGTGCAAAGTCACAAACTGGGTTCAGTTTCTTTAACATAGCACAGTACAAAGACCGCAAAGGTTTCTACAAAGCACATGCATGCCATCTAGTGTTAAACTCTAGTAATAAAGTTCAGACTCCGAGAGGCTGCACATGGCTACATAAGTCAGACAGTGTGTAAGAGAGGAAAAGAAAGAGAAGATTGAGGATATATTTGCATGTTTGTAAGCTGATGTTCTTGCTTAGGAATAACTGGTTCACTTCCACTGATTTTCCAATGGGTACTTTTTGGAAACAAGTTGTCTCTCTCTGGTTTGCCGTGTCCCTCTCTGAGCGCCTCGATCACCCACACTTGGGCGCCTCGATCACCCACCCTTAGCCTATATTAACCACAGAGCGAGTGTTCCTTGTCTCTTGATCACATAGCTGTTTGTTGGTCTGGTGCTGCTGTTGAATTTGTTATTGGTGAAAATGATTTTGTTTCCCCTTTTTCTCTTGTTTTGTGGTCAGTTGGGAGATTAGCGTAAGGGTTTTGGGTAAACTTACATTACACAGATCTTTGCCATCCTGTTAGTTGAGGCAAGTAAAAAAAAGTCAGACTGGGACCATTAGCCTGTGTTGCATAGTAGCTGGATGGCCTGCAATACTAAAACTTCCATAGTCCTCTTCCCTTCCCTTGAATAGGATTACTGTGCCCAGGCAGCCAAGCTTTTAGCAGTTCCATCCTACAGTATCATGTGTGGCATGTCGCTGCCGTGCCCCCACGGTTTCCAGACAACTTGTGGTGTAGGGTTGAAGAGCGAGTGAGATTTAGAGTGGGAATCACCACAGACCTCGCGATACAATATCATCACGATACTTATGTCACGAAATGATATAATTACGATTTTAAACACATTGCAATATTCTGTGACATATTGCAATTTTATTATTTATTCCCAATTTCAAATTATGTTCCCAAAAGGAAACGTTGTCAACATCTGTTCCATCTAAAAAGATACATTGCTCTGTTTGTTTGTCTTACTTTAATTGTACTGCAAAATGAGATTGTCAAGCAGACAAAATGACCAACATATATATAGTTAGAAATCGATTCTTGGCTTCTGTGTATCAATACATTGTTGCTATAGAAAATATTGCGATAGGATCCTGTATTTTCCCCCTATCAGATAGGTATGTTGGAGTTTCATATTGTGCAAGAAGTTGTTTAGAGTAAATGTGCTGTATTTATATAGCGCTTTTCCAGTCTTAACAACTGCTCAAAGCGCTTTTACATCTACAGGAAACATTCACCATTCACACACATTCATACACTGTGGCCGGGGCTGCCGTACAAGGTGCCACCTGCTCATCAGATAAACTAGATAACCATCAGATAAACATTCACACACTTTCACACTCCGATGCGCAGCACCGGGGGCAACTCGGGGTTCAGTGTCTTGCCCAAGGACACATCGACAATGACTGCAGGGGCAGGGATCAAACCACCAACCTTCCGATTGGCAGGCAACCGCTCAACCACTGAGCCACAGCCGCCCCTAAGTCTTCTGTGTTAATCACTTGTGTTCTTTTGTCGGTATGTAAGAAAATAGTTTTGGATCTTCTAATCTTTTGGATGAATTACAAAAACAAACTTTTTTTTGCATAAAAAGATGTCAGCAATTACAAACTAACCCCTAACAACAATGATCTTGTTTGCCTGCTGTAAAGACACATGCACACAGTAAAAGTCAAGGCATTTATTGTTCAAAGTGGGAGCAAATGATCAAGAAAATTGAGCGAGCCATAGTAAAAAATACACTGCACTGTAGAATAATAACATGGATTATTATTGCTGGCTAGAAAAGAAATTCACAATTATTTCAAGCACTTGTGTTCAAATTAACAGCAAGGACATCATTGGAACATTCTTTTTTTTTTTAAAGGTTTTCATGTTCTGATACATCCATCCATCCATCCATCTTCGACCGCTTATCCGGTATCGGGTCGCGGGGGCAGCAGCTCCAGCAGGTTCTGATACATCCTTTGTTTTTATTCATAGTGTTTTCCTGATTCAACTATTGCACAAAAAACAAACAGTACTGCATGGCATGGGATCCCATAATATCTGAATTACTAAAATGAGCTGGGACTTATTTTACATACAAACGGGTGGTTACAGAAGTCAAAATGCCAACAAACAGAACAAAAACATAACATAAAAGTCAACAATAGTACCCAAGAGACATTTAGTAGCATTTCATTAGAATTGTATGGAAAGGATGGCCCCTTAGGATGTAGCATCTTATTTTCAAGGGGGTCCTAAACACTAATAATGTAAATGTGGTGTGTAAACATTCCCCTGATGTTTTGGTGTGTAGCCTACCAAAACTTGGTGGTGCAATTACACAGACTGTATAATCCCCTTTTATTTAACTATAACACCAGGTTGTATTGTAGCATTGGTACAATAGCTTGTATCCTATAGGCGATTATGGAATTATTATGTATGTTTGAATTGCCTTTTTTATACCTTTATATACTGTGTGATGTAGCTATAATATGGACCTGTGTCTGCAGTAAAGCTTTATAACATGGTATTTAAGCTGTCAGAGGAAAGTGTGGAACACGCGAGTCTTCAGACTTTTAGTTTGGGGAACATTCCTCGTAGAGAATTTAATCACCTTGTACAGATTTGAACAGCTTCCCAAACTGGAGAACGGGAACCAACGAGTGTTCCGTTTGTTCCTGTGAAAGCTCCAGAAAGAGGAGGAGCAGCGCTGGAAAACCTCGATGTTGACCGCGTATTGACCCGGCGCCTTTTGAGACACGCACACCAGAGTCACAGAGGAGGCCACACCGCAGGTGTGAGGAGAAACGCCATGAAAAACCAATTCTCCTGGCCTCACAGACGCACACCTCTCCCAGACCATGCCCGCCTCCTCTCCCACTCCCATGCCACTGAGGTTACAGAGCCCCTGAAGGCACACTTCCTCCAGAACTTCCTTCCCAGGGAAACGGAGCAGGATGGCAACAAGACGAGCCACTGCACCTCGACGTAGCAACAGTTCCTGAAGCTTAGCTGAAGTTGGCAGAGGGAATTAGAGAGGCACAGAAAATAGATGCTTGTGTGGCATTATTTATTACATTCCTTAACATCACGGAAAAATTGTGACCTGATATCAACCAATGTCAAATGCACAGTGGAACTTTGGCTTCAAATCCTGTAGGGCAGTGGTTCTCAAACTTTTTACACCACATACTACTTAAGGAAACACAAGGCTCTCTAAGTACCACCATTATGGCCCAGGGTACAATAGAGCAGCATTGGCCAACCCTATTCAGCTACAGACAGTTAAGGCAGTGGGCAGGTTTATTCCTAAAAACTATATTTATTGTAGACAGCCACAGCCACGCTGCACTTCCTCCTTCCCCCTCTTCATACACAAGATTCCATTTGCGTACCACCTGTGGTACTTGTACCACAGATTGAGAACCAGTGCTGTAGGGTATGGTCACATAATAATTAAACACATAACTACTTATTGACGTTAATTGGTTTATTTTACTTACAGCTGTCATAGGACATGCGTGAGATGGCTCTTACAGCGTGAAGGAGCAGTTCTTGGTCTGGACTGGTCAGTACAGACAGCAAAGCCGTAACCAAACCCGCGTCACTGAAACCTTTACGAACCACAGCTGACAGGAAACAATAAAAAACAAAGCAATGCAATGAATGAACGCAAAACTACAGCCAACAGGAAATGCACCTTTTGAGAATCTGGGGCTTGAATAAGAAACAATGTGTAAATAAATTATCAATATCCGTTTCTTACATTCTTTTGCGAGTTCAGCTACCAGTTTTGCTGTCAGCGGAGAAAGGGGCCCCCTGCTCCTCAGAGACAGGGCCAGAATTGGCAAGATCCCACTGATCACTACCTGCTCAGCAGCACCTTTCGTTGGACAAAAGCAGAAGTACACGTGTAAACATGACACCGCTGCAAATAACGAAATAATATATTAATATGGTATCTTTATAAAGCCAAAAAAGGTTGACTTGAAAGATGAAGTTGCATGAAGTGTATATATAGATATATAAGTAAAGTTTTTTAAAATGTTTTTATGATGTGTCCCTTTAATTGTAATTTAAAACTGTTGCAGCCTTGCTTTCAATGTGATCTCCCTCACTCGTCTCTACCCCCCCTGTCTCCCTCTGCCCATGTTGCTCTCTTGCTAGGAGACACAAATACAGCTTAACATCTGCCGAGGAATTACAGCTGTCACACACCTGATCCTTTTACAGCTTTTCAACCCCCAGCTACCCATCCCTCACCGGTGTGGTTGTAATGCTACAGGTTTTATCGTTCCAAATGGGGAGCTGTTATAATATAACTGCCACAAGGAGTGGGAGGCATTGTGTCTTAAGGAATGCGTGTTAGGAAAGACATAAGTAATGTAAATTGCGTGTACGGCATTAATTGTCAGGCATTTTGCAATTCAAATCACATAAAAAAGACAACTCCCCCTGAAAGCTGTCATACGAAACCTAATCACGTTTTGATATATTTAACGCTGTCTAGTGTTAAATATATCAATATAATAATTAAGCTGAGGCTTGATGGATAGCATAACCTGAAATATGTTCCAATGAGAAATGAGATATCACCGTGGAAAAGAGTGTAAATAAACTCACTTTTTGCCTTAATGTTGATTAGCACTGTGTTCAGATGTGGTTTAAGTTCATCTGCGATCAGTTCCAAACCAAGCACTCTGATAGAGCCTAAGGCGTTGTTCAGGTTGTCTGTGGAAAGAACGTGAGAAAACGGAGACATGTTAAGAGTCAAAAAATGGGACACAAATAAATGACCAGGAGGCATGGATGATGTATAAAAGCATAGGAAACGTGAAAGTCATTAGTTGGGTGAGAGAGAGGGCTGCTCATAAATTAAAAACAGAGTATAAAAGCAGTACAACTGGGAGTCTTCAGTGGGAGTAAAGAATCTTGCAAATAATTTGTCTTATTGTGCAAAGATATACTTGCTTCCTGCGCATCCTGTTTGCATAACAACCAGTTGTCAGCCACTGCTCTCTCTGGTTTAGACCACGGTATCTGGATAACTGTCAAGGCATACAAATAGAACTCTACTAACTACAGTATTTTTGACTTCATTAAATTACTTCACACATGGAAATCAATTAAAACATTTCCAAAGCTGAGTTTCAGTACCAGTCTCGAGATAATAGATGGCTGCCAATGAACTGCTGGCCATAACAAGGCCACACTCGGCTTTACAGTGAGTTCTTTGGTCAAGGACACTTCAGTAGTAAACACTTTTCCAGTCAGATCATCCCATCTTGTCTGTAAAAATATATTTTTTTAAACTCCGGTCTCCAGGGCTCCTCTGGCTCACCCAGTAAGAGCATTCGCCCCATATAGGGGGAGTCCTGCAGCGGCCAGGGTTCAAATGCGACCTGCGGCCCTTTGCTGTGTGTCATCCCCATCTCTCTCCCCCTTTCCTGTCTACCCACTGTCCCTAATAAATGGAAAAAATAATCTTAATAAACAACTCCAGTCTCCAACCCGATTTGTTTTAATTTGTCCTTCAATTACCTTATACAGAGTTGTCACAAAGTGACACATGGTGAGCAGTAGCTGTAACCACTGCATACCCAGCCCAAAACATTAACTGTAGACAGAAGCATGTGGGGGCATATTGAGGGGCTTCTAAGAACTACAGTGTATAAGTAGTTTTGCATGTTTGAGCCCACTTACTACAAAGCTAGATACTCTTACATCATGTTTGACAAATGTCAGTGTAGTTTCTCTACCGCTCCTGGCAGCAATTGGTGTCCATGTTTTCATTTCCATATTTAAACCAATTAACTCTTTAAAAATCTCTTAAACTGTGAAAAACATCCGAGTGAAGAGTAAATGCAGTGCAATCAACCTTACTTGAACTTGCTAACCACACAATGATGATGTAAATTGGCAAAATGTAATGCAACATTGATGCTCACTGTGACGGACTAGCCTACAAACGCAATTAAGTTTTCATAGACTGCTAATGGATTTTCATGTTGTTAACAAAAAGGAAACAATGTTTGAGTTGAATTGAGCTGAATTGAGTTGAGTTTGAGTTGGGAAATTAAAAAACAAATCAGAAACTTTCAAGGATGCATTTGAAGATTTTCAGCAATACTTACAGTACATGTTTATTTATTAGATTGTTAATACTATAACAATTATGAATTTCCCTTCGTAATAACCTGTAATGATGTCTGTTCTCTGCATAAGGTTGCTAGGACTAAACACCTTGGTGCATAGCTTGATAATGAACTCTCATTCAAATTACGCATCGAGCAAGTGTTCCGTAAAGTGAACTTTGGAATTAACGTTTTTACATCAAGCTTGGAATTGCTTTACACGCAGTGTTCGAATAAAAATTCCTCTCAAGTTATACTTACAATTTATTGACTATTGTAATCAAAATGCATTTAATTCAGCCCTTGTTCCACTTGACACAGTGTACAATGGACTTTGCAGATTGGTCCTTGGATGTCCTCATTCCATCACTGTATAAGGTATAATGCACTTAATGGGCCTTCTAGTATAAGTAGTAGAATACACACTCACTGGGTTCAACCTATATTTAAATGTACTTATTTCAATTGTCCTCCTTGTTTGAAACAGCATCTTGTACCTTTTACTTCAAACTATTAAGTTCGCCACTCGACTCTACTTCTCTGTCCCGCGAGTTAAAAAAAAAAAAACGATTGGCAAAAGAGCTTTTCTGTTTAAGGCTCCAGCAGATTGGAACAATCTATCTTTGGAAAGAAGATCATTTCTTTACTTGGTTTCATGCCGTGTCTGCTCACTTTAAGATGGACTGCCTCTGTTGTTAAAGATGGAGGCAATACTAATGTTATTATTTGACTTTAGTTAGAAATTCACTCATACTCTATTGTTTACTTATTTACGTATTATTGGCCATCTTGGCCATTTGGTGGTTGCAATGTATTGATGAACATATGCATTTGTTGTAGTGATGTAAGGATTGTGTTAAATGTTATGTATGTCTATGTAACGAGATGATACATCTCAAGGGGTTTATCCTAATAAACTAATTTTGAACAATATGAGTAACAGTGGCATGGTCTCTAAAGAATTTATGACTGAAAGATAACAAGTTTGAGAAAATGTGTGCGAATGAATAACATTTCCTCCCACCAAAAACCACTATATGACTGTTGACCCTCTATTGGATAATACAGCTGCTCACTGGCCAACAGTAGTAAAGTCTGGCTGCACCAGCAGCAGTTCCATGTCTGAACAAGAAGTGTTAGCATTACTGAAACAAATGTGTAGCTTCTATGAATAAAAATATAACGTAGTATTTATAACCACATTAAGGTCCAATCTTATATCAAGAGCCAACATCCTGCTGTTGATCATCAACCATGATACTGTTCCACTCACCGTTTGGTGTGTAGGGTTGCAGTTGACCAGATCTGTGTTTATCCTTGTGGGAACGGGCGTAGGTGTACATGAGTGGCACATTCGGGTGTCCCATTCTGCCCTGGTGGTGAAACTTTCTCAGGTTGACATCTTTGTGCAGAATACACAGTACTTTGTTATTCTCTTTTTGTCAGATTTCTTTCTTTTAGTGCCAGTCTGGGAGTCATTAGCTGTGGCTCTGAGGAGAACTACTTTAATACACCACCTATTTAATCCCACTGCTGCACTTCCTTCACATCCTGCACTGTTGGATTGTGCAAAACTAAAATAATTGTCTATTTTTTTTGTACACACCTGTAGAGTCTGTCTTCCCTGTACTGAGCTGGCTCTGTCCTCCAGGGTTAACACAGGGGAAATCCTCACTAAAGCGGTTTGCTCTGCTGTGTGTGTGTGTGTGTGTGTGCACGTGTCCAGTTGAGGTATTAACACTCAGCTTACTTGGCTGAGTGTATTCTTACCACCCTAAAATCTCCCACAATGCATTTCAGTTTCTAGTAAATCCGAGACAAAATAACAACACAGACAGGTGGGCAATTTTGTTTTTGTTCACAAGTGTATTATTAGATGGCTTGTTCCCCAAAATGCAAAATGTTGAACAGAGTTTGACGGCAATGCTTCAACCCGATGTCTCCATTTGATTTCACTATCCAACCCCTGACCTCTGGGTGTCCTTACTTCGCTCTGTGATTATACAAATGTTACAATGTCACTTAAAGCCAAAATTAAATACATGGAGCCATTCTCTCTTTTAACTCAATGATCTACACATTTAGGCACAACTTGCTCCACTTAATCTATCACAAGACCATAACAGAATTAAAGTAGTTATAAAATGGAATTTTTATATTTTACTCTCATCTTGAGATTCCAGTAAAGTAGTTTTTTTCAACAATCTAGTACAGAACGATAGATGTTTGATTGGAAAACTAAGCAATAAATACAACAGGGAAACGAGAGACATTGTACCACCAGCAAAAAATATAATCCAGATTAGACCGCTGATATCAGCTGCTCTACATTATGGGCTATACATCTGCGCATGGACAATGTTCAACATATTTACATACAAGGGGACTTTTGTCTGTTCACTGAAAACATAGCATAAAAAATTGTACATAATTGGATTCAGTTAGACTACACACATACGTCTACAAACCTGCTACAAAAGAAACAAGATTATTCACTCAAAGGAATAGTGTGGCATTTTGGAAAATCTGCTTTATAGCTTTCTTGCAAAGAGTTAGACGTGAAGATGGATACCTTATACCAATATGTGGCAGCAGTTAGCTTAGCTTAGCATATAGACTGGAAACAGGGAGAAACAGTTAGCTTGGATCTGTCTGAAGGCAACAAAATCAGCCTTCCAGAACGTCTAACCCACCAATTAACGCATTATATCTTGTCAGTTAAATCTGTACAAAACTCAAACTCCAGTTACATATTTACAGTATGGAGCGGTATCAGTTAGAGATGACAACTTTGACTGATATTGTGATTTGATTCACGATCTCCGAGGGAATTATCTTTTTTGCATCATTCTTATTTTAATTGAAAAATGTAATGAAAATGATTATGGTGTGATTTTTGAGGATCTGTACCAAACTAAGATTTTAAATTTTAAATTCTTTGGAATAAGATTTGTAGGCCGGATTCTGATCAGAAGGCTATTTTGACACATATGTTGCCTTTACACTTATTGTGCCTCCTGGGATTTGGAAATCGCACTAGTCCATATTGCTATTTCGATTTAATTCAGATTAAGTGTTCAGCCCCAGTATCAATCTCGTCAAGAAAGCTAATGCATGTACTTCCCAAAATGTCCAACTATTCCTTGAAGTTTGACTTAAAGATGGGACGTTATCCAATGCTGAGCTCAGTGTGTGAAACTGATATCCTTCACAGGAGCTAAACTTGTGCAGAGCTGATGTTCCATTGCTGAAATGATAAATGGTTCTTGTGAGCAGGTGTTAAACAGTTCCTGTTGCATTGAGACCAGTGGAAACCGTCTCATATCCAACAGACACCAGGGTCAGGACATTATTCTCCACATCGTCTGGCTTGCACTGCTCTGCTTGGGCTTCCATTGGAACAGCTGCTCCAGTGTCCTGCCTTGTCTTCTTCCTGGCTCTGCCTCGCCCCTTACCCTTTGAAATGGCCTTCCCTTGCTCTTTGACCCCTCCAGACACTTTGTGAGGGTTTTCGTTGTCATTCGAGCGAGTTTTGCGGAGGCGCCTGCGGATGCGCCTCATTGGAGGACCAGAGTCAGCCGGGTCTGATGCCGCAGCGCCAGACAGGATCCGAATCTGATGCTTGATTACCATAATGATCATGTCCAGTGCAACGTCCAAAATTCCCAGACCCAGACCGTGAGTCACGTTGTCAAACGCACCGCTGTTGACCGGGTCCTTGAAACATTTTCTCATATCCTCCAGGTGGTTCCTGGAAGAAAAAGAAAGTTTTACTTTTTTTATTATTAAACTTTTATTTAACCAGCTAGGCTATTGAGAACATGTTATCATTTGCAACGGCAACCTGGCGAGACAAGCATCAGTGTACAAAGACAACATACAGTTTAATATTCAATACAAGAATACAGAATACAATAGGCTACATAAAGTGTAGATTAAGAAGGCATGACAAAGCCGGCACAAACTGAGGCTTAAGTAAATTGATGGACATGCGTGAGTGATATAACACAATATACAGTATATCCCCGCTGATATGTAGTAAAGAGTCAACGATGGTGCAACTTGTGGTCTAGTAAGTGATGTAGATCAGTTATAACACAATATATATGAATAGACAATCTATATAAATGCTAAGATGAAGTGAAGAGTCAGTGTACAGTTAGAGCAAATAGTGGTCTGTAGGTAATGAAGTAGATCAGGAATAACACAATATGGATGAGTAGACAATCTACATAAATGCTGAAATGTTGAGTCAATATACAGTTGGTGCAGATTATGGTCTAGATAGTGATGTACATCTGCAGATGTACAGAAATTGTATGACAACGAAGGGGGAAGAATAACAGTCGATCATGCCAGTGTGGATGTATAGCGCAAAAGAGCGTGAACAGATATGATAGCAGTCCAGGTGAAGATGTGCATATGTGCATCTATAAAATGGTGCAATGAAATGAAATAGCGTGCAAAAAAGCAGTGCATAAATGATGGAGAACAGTTAGCATGTACAGTGATCGGACAGGAACTCCGACAGACGTACTTTAAGGGCAGTTAGTGGGATAAGGGTTTTGAGTTTCAGGGTTTTTTGTAGTTCATTCCAGTCATTTGCAGCTGAGAACTGGAAGGAGTGGAAGCCAAAGGAGGTGTGGGCCTTTGGGATGACCAAGTAGATATAACTGCTAGAGGGAAGGTTGCGGATGGGTGAATGTTACAAAAAACATACAGTACGTACCTAGTTTCAATCATTTTGGACCAGTGTTGGACTGTGTTAGTCTCGGGGATGAGCTGTTTAGCCATGTTGCTGTAGTCAATGTAGTCGTGGGAAAAGTCCTTCATATCATCACACAAAGCTCTGGTGTCGCCTAAACACATTCACAAATGAAAGCAGTTTAGTCCCTTACACTCTTCCCTTGTCATGTCAAATGTGTATTTGTCCTCTATTAACACACATCCCTGTCACCTTCAGTGAGTTTGGAGAATGAGGAGGACACGGAGGTAGTTGTGCTTGGTGTGAGGCTGAGTACATTGAGTGACTCCAGAAGTGTTTTCTTGCTGGCCGGGCCTCTGCTGACCCGAGTGTAGGCTGCCAGGGAGCGCAGCGACATCTTCTCCGGGGCCTCCAGGCGCCGCTTGATTTCATCATACGAGATGAGGTACTTTCCTAAAATAAGAGCAAGAACGGAAAAGGGGAATCAGCACAGCAGGGATTCAGTAGCATCTGATCAAATCTGAATCCCTTTTACTTTCAACCAATTTAATTGACAAGTTTTAAATAACCTAAAAACAAACAAACAAATTCAAGAACAATGACTACACATTTGCTCTGAAGCTAAATGGCTGCTGTTGGTATCATCAAACAACTGGCCACTTACGAGCCTTAGATCCTTTCATGTTGGGATCCAGGAGTGACGACACCTCTGCAAAAGGCATGTGGGTAGCGGACTCTGAATTTGTGCTTGAGTTTGGTGGTGGGTCCTGATTCTGCGACACAACCTCAGTCTGGATTGGGGCAGAAACCTGCATCTGGGGCATCTGAATGTGAGGTTGTATGGTGTGCATTTCCATCTGGTCTTGGTCCAGAGCTTGGCCTTGCACTTGAGGAAGGATCAATGTGTTTTCAGGTAGGCCCTGTAGCCCCATGCTCCCTTGTGCAACACTACCTGTTTGCTCAGAAGACACCTGAAAGATGCCCATTACTGGTTTCACCACTGTGAAAACCATGTTCCCCTGGGCATCCAGACCCACCACCCTAGTAGATGGGTCCATTGTCACCTTTCTGTCTGAGGACGGAGGCTCCAAAGGCTTCAGTTATCAGATCACGTTACCTTAGAGGCCCATGCAGTGTTACACTATACTCCTCTGTTCTTAAATGGTTATGTTTAGAACAAAAGGAGCTGACTCTCTCTATAGTCAAGGTAAATCCTCCCACATTACTACTGGTCGAACATTTCACTTTCTTTGTACAGTTTCATGAAGCTTTTAATCTCTCACAGCAGAGGGTTCATTCTGAAAAAAAGAAAAAAGAAAATCCATGGTTAGTACCAAATGTTACATTGTTTGTAACTGACTACACATTTAAAATCATTTGAAAGTTAAAACTCTGTTGACTTATTCATTCCTGCTACTAAATAAAAATAATTACTGAATACCTTAACAATGCTAACAGTAAGCCTGTGGGAACACCAAACAGCACTCAGTGCTTTAAAAGATTGGATAATAATTGTTTGATATATATCACTATGTATAATACATAATAATTGGGACATTTAGGGGGATAAAATGTGTTCATTCTTAATTGCGTCTTTGGACAGTTAAAGGTGCAGTAGGTATGACTTTCTGTCATTTTTACTGAAATTGACACTATGTTCCAGTAGAAGGTCATTTAAATCTCCTCTACAGCCTGTAGTGTGATTTGCAAAAATCCACAGCTCTCTGTTCAGATGTACCAATCACGGCTGGGGGGAGGTTCTAACTGCGTGCCAATCACTGGTCATGCACATGCATTCATTACCCCCTTGTGGGGGGAGGGGATTAGGAGACCCTTTTGGGCTTTAGCATAAAGGGGGAGGGACTGAATAGTTGTGGATGTTCCAATGTGTTGGCTAAATCCTGGCTCTTCCCAATCCTACCTACAGCACGCACCTTTAAGGTACAACATGGGTTTATATGGTGGACATTCACTTTGATGGTACACAGCCACAAGGCTGACCGGAGCAGGTTCATAGCAAGAGCTGCCGTCATTGCACACACACTTCACATGTGTTACACAGGTCTAACATGGCTGATTTAGTGTTCCTGAATATCTGATAGCTTGTTGAAAAGATCAAACAAGATGCTACATTAAAGCGATAATATAATAAATTTTTCTCTAGAATGGGGCCATTCTGCATTGAGTACTTTTATATTTCAGTACCTCAAGTATTGTTTGATGCTGATGCTTTTGTACTTTTACTTTAAGAGTAAAAGAGTACCAAGTAAAAGATCTGAAAACATTATTCACCACTGCCATTAACACGACATGAGAAATAGTTTTAAACAAATACGAATAAATCCAGTGTCACAGTAGGTCTCTGATCCTAACATGAATTACTTATCTTTCTGTGTCATCCGCTTTTTACTTCACTACTGATTTTGAAAAAGAAAAAAAAAAAAACGACAGACAAATTTAACAGACAAATCTTGAACTACATTGTTTTGTGTGTGTGTGTGTGTGGACGGGG
>NC_048427.1:4764460-4778163 GCF_013103735.1 Etheostoma cragini | reverse complement strand
GGGGGGGGGGGCATTGACTTGTTCAATTTTGCCTTTTGCCATGGTTTTACTTGTATTCATCATTTTGAAAGAAACACACACAGTAGTGTGATTTGCTTGGATTACTAAATTCAAAACCTACCCAGAATGCATTATTGCGCACAGCTTCAAAAACAAAGCAAAGGAAAACCTGATAAGTTAGTAAGTCAGACCAGTGGTCCCCAGACTTTTTCACATCAAGCTCCCCTAAACTGAACTGAAAATTAGACCATCTTATAGGACTTTGTCCCACGGTCCCCTACCTGATAACATAACATTTGGGGTTTTATATGTTTTATTACAGAAAGTGAATTAAACCCATGAGCAAAATAGTCATACAATTTGTGATTGCGTTACTTGGATTGGATGCAATTATTAACACATTATTCCCCTTTTTGTTGTGGACCCCACTCTGAGAACCACTGAGTTAGACCCATGCAGTCTATGGTTAGACCTTACAAAAAGCAAACTTAAAAGGTCTGTTTGTATGTCAACCATCACTACTGTTGTCTGTCTGCTGGTTGTTGCAGCTCAGCTGCTGCTATGAGAAGTAATGCCTTTGATAGGACGATATACGGCAAGGGGACTGCTCTTTATTTGAACTAAAATAACTGTAAAAAAGCGTCTATCCAAGTGTTCACAATATAATTACACCCCTTACCTTTTTAAATGGTGTAGGGGTACGTGTGGCTTGCATGAGCGCGTGATTAAACGGTCTGTCTCGCGCTCAGAATCGGCAGTTTATGGGGAAATACAAAACTGTCTACAATAACACTAATTAAACGCTTACCCCTGTCCATATGTCGTTTTGGAGACATATACCACAGTGGCTCACTTTTACTTGTAGTTATATGAGAAAAAGCGCTGCCTTTAAGACGAACTAAAGACGCAAGTTTTATCAACAATGCTACAGTTATCGTAACTAACATTCATCATGGCTGCCAGGCACGATCGTTGCTGTTTCTTTATCTAAACCGCAGGCCTGAAACGTCGAAACAAACTACACCAGCGCACTGTTGCGGTTCTGAACGGGACAGACCGAATTTAACCGCTAACATTAGATGCAACTAGTGATGGCTGTCCCACTCACCGAATTGCCGTGACGTCTGATTTTTCCTAAAAGGACACTGATCCTAGAACGGTCCGCGTCGAAGCCAGCGACATTTTTTCTCCTTCTCTGCTGTAGCTTCGGCGGGTTGCAAATCAGCTGTAATTCCACTACCGCCTGAGAGCCGTAATCCCACCGCTGATTGGTCGATTAACACATCAATCAGGCAGCATGTGATTGCTCATTGGAAAATAAAGCTCTCTGTTGAACAGAGGAGGCGGTATTTCCGACTAAATCTCATTCACATACAATAGAATGAATATCTTGTACTTTTTTAAATCTCATTTTTGGAGGTATTATCGTCCACAAACTTGTTAAAATGGCAAAGTATAAAACTGCAAGAAAGTGAGTTTTACTTGGTTATCTGGATGACTGCTAACCACCTCATATCTGGAACAAAAATAGACTTTTACTCATCAAATTTATAGAAGCACCTGTGATTATTATTAATATTTGGGCAAGGTTGGATGCCCTTGTCAGATTCAAGGACTCGAAACAATCATTCCTGAAGGATTTATCAAGATAGCCTGAGTATCAGATGATCAACTGATATATGGCAGTAGGTATGAACATAACGAGTAATCTTTGCTTGGAGCAGTGATTGGTCATGCCAGTTACATTTGACTTAATTACATATGCCAACTAAATAATAAATTGGAGCTTTTAATTTGTATTCCAGAAAGGTAGACTAGACTAGAAGGCAGACAAAATACAAATTACCAAATATACCTTATCATATATATCCTGAACTGTATTTTCAGAATAGTGCCTACATAATAGTCCAAGTCTAGTCTAATTATATAGTAATTAAATAGCAGAAAAAGAACTGTGCTGCTTATGATACAAAATAAGAAATACAACCTCCAATATCAGCCTCAAAAGTCTTCACAAATGCCTAAGATCCCAAAATTCAATTATAAATGCTAAAACAAGCAAACTACTCAAATTGTAGAAGAAACATATGTGTTGTGAGTAGAGGAGTGGAGCATTAGATGGCGTACTGTAGCTACTGGGCAGCATCTAGTGGACATTATGGAATATTACACATCCAATCTCTAGATAGCATCCTGTGTGAGTCCCTCAAAAAATGTTAATTTCCTTGACATTATAGCATATTTCAGTCTTGCATGGATGCAGCAATGTTAACTAAGAACTGAACTGACGCTCATTTTCATTCACTTTTTGAATTTATTGAGTTAAAAATAAAAAAAAGTACAAAATAAAGCATAGAAAGTCATAGTTATGAAAACGACGTCAATGACAGCAACATAAAAGAAAAGGCAACAGTTAAATAATCCATCAAAATATAGTCCAACTAATCTGGAAAAGCAATTTATGGTACTATACAGAGCATCTACACAAACAGACATAACATTAAACAGTCATGTTTGGGTAAGAAAAGGCATAGACCCGGGGCGTGTGAGAATACAACACTGAGTTTCTATCCAGAAATGCACAACAATCAAAACGATCAAGGTTTTTTGTTTTACTCAAATATTAGTGTGTCATTGAAACAACCGCACTTTAAGAAAAACTGATGCTGAAACAACGTGACAATCGGCCTTTTCTCATTTTACAGTTTTACATTGCCATTAGAGTAATACCCTAATAACAAAGGCAGTCATTTCCATTGATTCTCATTTACATCATAACGATGAGGTTGAGCCCTAGATACATCCCCGTTTAGCTTAATGCTTCACTTTCTGGCCTTATAACAAGCACTGAACATTACCAAACCGTATTTGCTGACAATAAACGATTAGTACAGTGTAGCATTCATAGTGAGTTTGACACCATCCTGACTTGAGAATAACACACAGTTCAGCACGACAGCAAGCTAAAATGGAAACACTTTACAAGCACACAGAACATGCACTGTACATCTAGCAATCTTTGGCGTCCGTAGGCTGATAGGTCTCAGAGCCTGTCAGCGCTGCCGCTCAGTGTCCCCAACAAAGTACAGAGGACACCTGTGTGGAGTTTAGTCTCCAGCATACTGCCTCACAATCTTGCCTAATGTCAGCCACTGAGGTGATGGGATCGGGTTGGGTTTGGTTGCTCTCAGGTTCTACTCCAAGCTCAGCTGGTTTTGGGTGTTACTGCTGGTGCGGAGGATAAATTTGGCCGATGGCTTAGTGTCTGCGTGTGCGCTGGCCCCCGGTTCCTGTGGTGGTGATGTAGAGGAGAGGCTGGGGTTGCCGCAGCTGGGGCCCTCGCTTCAGGTTATTCATGTGGGCTGATGAGGACTCTGCATTTAAGCCTGTAGAAAGACAGGGGGTATAACAAAACAGAGCTCAATAAAAAAGGTTCTTACAGAGGAACGTCTATTGGTCAACATTGGCAGTGACAGCAGTTTACCTGTTTGCTGGATGTTGTGGGGTGCCCTGATTTTGGCGAGAGGAAGGACCCCTCTGTACTGTGGACGGAGCATGGGAGCCTGGGGCGGACCATTGCTGTGGAGATGGAGGTCTGATGTGCTGTCCAGAGGACGGAACCTTTGAACTGTGCTTGTCTTAGTTTGAGGCAGCTGCAAGCAAGTGGAGTAAGAATTTATATAAAATTTCTAAATTTCAGGTATAGTCGTATACCACTAACAATCTAATATGGTGCTGCTTAATCCTGTGATAACTATTTATTGGGTCAACGGCTCAAATACATTATATGTGACACCATTACACCAGGGAAAACCAGGCTACAGGGCAAGTTCATGTAAATGCCAATGTTGCATGTTTCTGCTTAATGTGTAGGATGTCAATTATTAGGATACATGATAGCCTGTCAAACAGAAAATCCAGAATTTCACTATTCTCATGAAGGTGGATTGAGTTGTCAAATAATTTCCCATTTCATATTGTTTCTATAGGGTTTTGAGTTGGAATGCAGTGATCACGGATTGCCTTATTTTTCTGTATGTTGTGCATCCATAATAGTAATAATAATAATTATAATCTTAATAAAAAAAGACTAAAAAGCAGAATGGGATAAGCTGATAATAAGGATTGTTGTCTTTGCAGTCTTTTCTCCCCTTATTTTCCAAAAAGCACTTAATGCAGCAAAAGTCACAATACTGTGAGTCACACAAAGTCTCCTGAGAAAAACCCAGAAATATAACAATAATAACAACATGCAGAAATTGGAAAATACTCACTGCTTGGCCAGTGACCTCAAAAGAGCGTGAGCGCCTCTTCTTGCGGCGAGCCTCAAAGTCCACTTCGCGGGGGGTTTGGTTCTTTGTGGCGACATGAAGGTTACGTGGGCGTGTCCAGGTCACCTGCAGGCCGGGCCCGTCACCCGTGCTGCTCGACAGGTTATCGTCCGAGGTGGCGTGTCTGAGCTCAGGGCTAGGCTGCCTGCCGCGTCGCATTGGTAAACCTTGAGGGGGCGCCTCACTCAAAGAGAGGCTGCTTTTCTGCTTCTTGGGGTCCAGGGGAGAGGGGGGAGGGGGTAATCGCAAGGCGTCCAACTCCAGGGCTTTGGAGCGTCGACGGGCTGCTTTTACTACTATGTTCTGGACCCCCTTTAGGATCTGCTGCCGCTCTGCGGAGACACAGGGACATGTGTGTTATTTCACTTCACCACCCATTACTTGGCTACCTCTGAAAGAATGGCTCATAATGCTTTTACTGGCACAGCTAACTATTCGTTAGTGCTGAAAGATTCGGAAGAAAATAAATAACAACAATTTTGATAAAGTTGAATGTGCTCACACCAGCCCAATTGTACCTCCACTAACATGTACTGCATACCTTATATACTCGTTTGAACACCTTACCAGTTCGTGAAAGCGGGATATCAGCCCCGGCCTCGCTGCTCTCGGGTGAAGAGTCCAGGTGGCTGCTGACACTGTGGCTGAGATGGCTGTAGCTCAGAGAGCTCTCAGGAGCCAGTGGCTGCAGCTGCAAACATGAGATGCAAAGAGCCACATTATGATCAGACAGTCACGGCAGTCCTTTGCTTTCAGTCAAGGTTAGATTTGATGCCATCTGAATTAATTCTGTGCCTCTTAAAAATGACATGTTTACTTTGAGTAGGGCATTTGGATTCAAGCACCCATAACTTTCTTTTACTTCATTTTGTCAATGACTCACACTTGCATTTTGCATAGTGAGAAATTTAGATGGCGGTGATATTATTTCAAGCCTTGAACAAATTTCAACATGAAAATCGGAGGAAAAAACCCTGAATGCAAGAGTTGAGGCACAAGAGTTGAGAGTAAATGTTGGAGCTTCTTCTGTGGAGGCGCACGGGTTGAACATGAAAAACTTCAAGCAGAGTCAAATATCTGTGTGAGTTTAATTTAAACAGGAACCCATATTGCTTGAAGTGAAAAGCAACACCTGACTAGACTGTATTAAATCGCAGCATGATAATAATAACTTTAATAATAATAATAATAACTTTATTTGTAAAGCACCTTTCATACAATTGCATGCTGCACAAAGTGCTTTACAGTGTGGTTTACAACAAAACACATTAAAGACAATTTAACCAACATAGAAACAACATGAGGCACTTCTCAGGGATAGCTACAGAAATGGAAGGAATCAGGGGCAAATACTGCCTATTAGACTAATCCTCACCTCTCTGTTACCCTTCCCGTTTATGTGGATGGGAGGCGGTGTCATTACAGCAGAGTTTTTTATCTGCCTGGCATGAGGGCTGCTCTTAAAAACTCTGTTGTTGTCACTGATGCAGGGAAAGAGAGAGATCAGTACGGAGATATTAACTTGGTCATTGGAACATCAAGGTTTTGTGATACTTGCTGTTGCAATAAATACATATCAACAAGATGTCCTCTTACAGCTCAGGCTCAGGCAGAATAGGGGGCAAAGTGTGTCTACGGATTTTGGCTTGGCCTCGTCTGTTATCCGAGCACATGTTGCGTACACTCTCCTGGTCTGAGTCCATGTCCTGCATGTTGTCACGACCCTGACCGGGCAGAGTGATCTTGGGTAGAGAGCCCTCCTGCAACAGGATTATTATGAATTATTTGTCTCAATATTCACATAGGCCACCTAATAAATACGTTGTGTATAATCTTGTTTCTCATTGTGATTGGTCATGCAGCGGCTACCTTGATGGTGTGTCTGGTGGTCACCTTGTCCAGGGCCATTGCTCTGTCCAGTTTCCTCTCATCCAGCTCCCTCATGTACATCTCATACAGCTCCTGGAGGTGTGGAGGTACTAGCAGACTGTGGTCTGGAACACAATTCCATACATTTAGTACTTACACACATTTCAGTAAACCAGAAATTCTCGGTGTCTAAAACCAAAACCAAACGTCATCAAATGTTTTGTTTTGTCCGACCAGCAGTTCAAACTTGTCATCTAAGACTAACAAAAGAAGAAAGTCCTCACACCTAAGAAATGCAAACAATCAAAAGTTTGGAATTAGTTGTTGAAAAAAAAAAAACTTGGACAAGATTATCAAAATAATTAATTTTCTTTCAACTGACTCATTTAGCAAAGTGATGCAGCTCTAAACCAGGCGTGTGGAAACAAAGTACACAGCAATTAACCAATCAACAGATATTAAATATAGGCTTTTCAACAGATATTTGGAGTTAGTGCTGATTAATCTATGTGGACGACATTTTATTTCCAGGATTGTTCTGGTACCGCCCGAAATTTGGTTGGATGTCCGTCACCTTCCGCTTGGTATTGGTATTCTAATCTCCAGTGGATTTATATGGACTATGGTTAACTGCTCTTCAGATCTCTGCAGGGTAAATCCAGACAGCTAGGTAGACTATCTGTCCAATTGGATTTTTTTGTGTTGTATGACTAAAACAACCTTTGGACATACACGTGTTCCACCAAAACAAGTTCTTTCCCGAGGCTATTTTACAGCGACACCATTGGGCTGTCTGGCGCTTAGCAGCCAACTAATCTGGAAAAGCAATTAAAGAAATGCCAATGAACCAGAGCACGTTTTTTTTTTAAATCCCGCAATGCTGTTTGGTCTACCCAGACTCTCCTCCACAATGCTGTGGAGGAAGATCTGGCAAATTAAGACTAAGCACTGATGGACTCACCAACAATGAACTGTCTCTGCTGCTGTATGATCTCGTCACACAGGTGTCTGTGCTGCTCGAAGCGCTGCACCACAAAGTCTTTGTGCCGGATGACGTTGTCCTTGAGCAGTGCATGGGACTGCATCTCTGCGTTCTCGATCTCCAGCTCGTGGACCTTGCAGAGGAGGCACAGGACCTCACGCTGCTCCTCTGAGCTCACCCGTCGAGGCAACAGCTCCTCCAAGCGACGGCCCAGATCCCGAAGCTCCACAAATCTGCGCTCGAGCAACGCCTTGCATGAGCGGGAAACAGAAAGATCTGAGATGTGCGCACAGTGTTGTTTCCTATTTCTTAAACATGCCATGGTCAAGTAAAGATATTTAAAATCACAGCCAAGCCCAAAATATTTACAAGGTATTGGAGGAAAGTAGTTAGTTTCTATATTCTATGGAAACACAGAAGTACCTTAGATTTTTCCCTTAGTCTAAAGTAGATTAGTAATCCTACCTTCTGTTTGTTGATCTTTTTCTGTTCAGCCATGAGGGTAACCAGGTTTTCTCGGGCCATCACCACCTGCTGGGTCTCTGTGCTATCCGGAGGAGATTCTGGGGAGTCTGAGTCCTTCTCGCTTTCGTCCTTATTTACACTTTCTTTCCTTCTTTCAGCCCGCCACTTCTTCCTGCGCCTACTCCGCTCCTGTTCCCAGCTGGGAAAAGAAGGTTATATACAAACATTTGAACTGCCAGCAATAACAATTTCATTTATAATTTGTCTTCTGTTCACCAGAGCTGGTATTATAAATACTGGTCGAGGTACACATACGGTGAATCAGTTTACAAACTTTTTTGTAAAATTAAATGTAATCCTAGTTGTACTAGATTAAAGTATGTATGCTATGAAGGAAATTAAAGACATAAACCCTGAACACTAACTCTGCAATGGTTAACAGATGTTTGGAGGTGTCAATCTGGATCTCCATGTTGCTGTTTTCCAGCTCCATCAGGCTCCTCCTGATCTCCATCTGTTGGCGGAAGGCATCCAGGAGCTGCTCCCTCAACTGGTCCATCTCTGCCTGACTCTGGTGGCTAGAGTGGGCCTGGACCTCCGCTACGAGAGATGAGGAAAGATGATGATGAGGAAAGGAGAATAAGTAAATAGTCATAAAACACGCTGTACAGAATAAAAATCTTAGAAAACCGCTGAATATGGCAGACTTTGTTCATACTGGGAGAAGGCATTTGTGGACAAGACTTTACCCTGGACATGGCGGATGTCAGCTCGGTCTGAGTTAAGCTGGCGGCTCGCCTGATCTGCAATCTTCTTCTTGAGCCGCTGGATCTCACAGCGCAGGTCTGAGATGATGTTGGTGTACTGAGCAATGTGGTATGACACATTTATCAGGTTCCTCTTTACCTGAAGCGCACAGCGATGACAAAGACAAAGAAAAGAATACTTAAGATACTTACATGGGTCTCAAATTTCACACGGATATTAATGTTTTCTAAGTGATAATTGGTTCTTGGAACGAACCACAACACAGAATGAAATACTATAAAATGGTAAAAAGCTTCACTTATATAGCATTTAAACAAAAAAAAAGGAAAAATTGGAATCTGCTTGATGGCAACTAATCAATCCATCTTAAAAAGCCATAACTATCTAATATAAAAAAAGAAATGTAATTAAATACAGGGTTCAATGCTGAGGTTTTTTTTCACTTGTCCTGTCTGGCAATTAATGAAAAATTCTAAGTCAATTTTGGCCCCTATACAATTGTTTTGGTTTGCTTTCTCCAGGAAAAACGTCAAAAAAACGGGAGGAGGGAAAAACTTAAAAAAAAACTTTAAACAAAACATGTTTAAAGCATCAAAAGTGTAATAAAAAAGTTAAACATCAAAAGCATCAAGCCCTAACTCAATTCTTGATTGGCCAATGACACATTCAAATTAAATCACTCAAACAGCATTCTCCAAGCCGCGGAGAACGATAATGTAATTTATAATATGACGCCAAAACGGCCAAGTGGGTTGTTTTATTTACGGGCAACCCTTATTGTTGAACCCTGAAATATTAAATTGTGTCATGAAATCCACTCCTCTCTATTTTAACTGTAGTAAAGACAGATCAGGCTTAATTGATAAAACATGAGTTCTGAGCTCACCCGTGTTCGAATGCTTTTGGCACGGTCAGCGTATGCCAGGGTGTTGCGAGACTCCTCAAAAGCCACAGAGGCGGGGCTAATATGGGCTATCATGACCGTTCGGCTGTTCCCACCCAACGAATCCTGTTGGTCAAAGACATCAGAAGAACTCAATAAGGATGAATATTGTGTGAATCACAAAGTAAAATGAGGGAATCATGTAGATGGTCCCTTATAAATTCCTAAATTGCTGTACCTTCAGTAGTCGAGTCAACTTGCTGTCTCGATAGTTGACATACTTGGTGCCATTTTTGTCACTTAGCGCGTTGATGCAGTTGCCCAAAGCCAGAAGGGAGCGGTTGATGTGGGCCCCCTCTTTCAACCGCTGACCCCTATTCTGAGTCTATTGACAGACAGATGTGGGTGAGAAAACCTCTGAGCTTTTGGAAAATGTTCTTTAGGCATTTAATTATTACAAAGTAAACTGTAGACAATTGAGAGACAGAGAAAGAGAGACAGGAATATGCAGTAAATATACCTCCTCGTACATTTTTTCAGGAAGACCTAACACTTAACCACCGCCCTCTTCCTAAATCGAATCAGGTTGACTCAAACCATAGACTTTGCAGTTACATGGTTAGGGTCTTAATGGCCAGGATCCTCAATCAACTCGTGACTATAGTCAATGTGAACCCATATGAACATAGTTTTTCCTACTACAGTTATGACAATTTCATGTGAGAGATTTCTGTATTGTTTTTTTTCTCTGTCCTGTTCTCACTGCTCTGAAATGGGCCGGCCCCAGATGGTACTATATTAGTATAGTATATAGTAATAAACAATACCTGAGGGTGTTTTTTTTTTTAACTTGTTACCTTTAAGTGTATACTATTATATTGAAAATATATGAATGTTGATGTTATGGAGCATTACTTTAATACTTTAAACCCCTTGGCCACCAGGGCACCCTAACATCGGAACATAGAGACTCTCTTTCAGAGTAGTTGTACTGTTTCCAATCTTGCCCAGTAGATGGCATTACCTCCTCAACGTTTACTAACCTCATCCACTCCTATTTGCTTTAGAAGCCGAAATAAAATGTTCCATGTTGCTTCATGTGACAAACAACTCTCTGTTTGTTCTGTTCAATTCCTAATGGAGGCCATATGTGCTATTCATCAATAGTTTCGCTCTCAAATAGTCTCCATGGTAAGTAAATGCTCTCGCTCCCCGACTGTTTGCATGTTGTGGCATAAATAACAAGCCATTTATCTGACCGACAGAAGCAGACTCTTGAAAAACTGCCGACCTTAAACTGAACAAATACTTTTTAACATCCTCACTCAACGAAGAGAAGGTCAAATCACATCTAGTCTTCATTTCCTGTCTGACAAAACAGCCTCGCTTTTCTCCAGACAAGTATTGACCGCACTGGTGCGAGGCAGTATCCGCCAGTTTCTGCTAACAGCTGGAACTGGCTGTAAAATGATTCATTTGGCAATCATGAAGTCCTTATTCTCTTCAATATTCTCCTATTTCTACCTTCATTTTCTTTTTTGTGAATTTTGTTTTTTTTAAATGTTCATTAAGTGTAAATAAATGTGGATTATCAGCACAATTCACTTTAAGTATGAAAAGTCAAAGCCTTTTTTATATTACACTACAGGATATATCATATTATTACATTATTGTTGCTGATGCCTTAAAGTGCAAATAGCATTTTTTTGTTACAGCTGGTCAAATAGTTTATTTTAACAATTTCATGTACTGTTTGTAGTTTTTACTTTTGTGGACCTGCATTGCACTGCAAGGCATCGTGTTGCACTAAAAGGGCTGCGGAGGAGGGTCTGGCTAAAAAGCGTGCTCTGGTTTATTGACATTTCTGTAAACCAATCCCAATCGTCTTGGGCGACGCTAGGAGCCGAAGGGAGCAACGGTGCCGCTGCAAAATAGAATCGGAAAGGAATTTGTTTTGGTAGAACATGTACGTTCAAAGGTTGTTTTAGTCGTGCAACAAAAACTCAGATTGGACAGATAGTCTAGCTAGCTGTCTGGATTTACCCTGCAGATATCTGAGGAGCAGTTAATCAGAGTCCTCAAAAATCCACCGGAGTTTAGAATTCCAACACAAAGAAAGAGGAAGCTCCACAGTCAACCGGCCATAAATTCCGTAAATGAAACATTGTAGAAATAGACTCCTGACTAGGTATATATACACACACCTGTGCTGCTCGTTCAGAGCCGGCTAGGTCGATCATGAAGAGCCTTGCAAAGCGGACCTCTTGTAAGACGTCGCGACACCTGCCCTGCTGCTTCACGGCCACCTGCAGCACAGCGTGGGAGCGAGACGACGTCTTGTTGGCGGCTGTCGGCTCCTGGGTACGCTGCTTGTTTCCCCTCATCAGCAATTCCATGATCTGAAAACACAAAGGCAGAGTTCTAGTTGTGCAGTTGCACTGGCTGATATCTGAATGTTTTGATTGAAATAAGTAATGAGTCATGTCATGCATGGTAAGGAAGCTTTTCTAACCTCTTGTGCATTGATGGTAGACACCTCTGTGATGCCAGCAACCTGAATCTCTCCTTTCGAGTCTTCTCTTAGGTCCAAAAAGCCAGAGGATGGGTTCAGCAGGTCACGGATCATCTCATTGTAGATCTAAAAAGACACAGAAATATAATATCGTCAGCTGAATACACCGTCAATACAGATCTCAGTGAGGCAATCTGTTCAACATCTTGAAGTTATGTTTCTTTGAATCATGACATGCAATGGAAGGTTGGTTATTTCCTCTGAAAGGCTCCATTCAGGTTTTCAGGCCTCCTACACAGACCCAAACCTGGTACAGCAACATCAAGTGCTATATTTTCAGCAACTTGTCATGTAGAAACCACTGCTTGTTAGGCGGCAGGCTGTCATCAGTCAGTGTCAGTGCTCTTCATCCACAGAAAAGTAAATTCAGATCCCTTCTCTGAACTGACATTGATGGTGCAGTGAATGCCCCTAAAATTACCCACATAAGAGCTCAGTACAGGAAGAGACATCCTGGAAAGTGACCACTGTACGACAAACCACTAGGAGGTTGGAGCTGTGTGGACAGTTTTTATTTGTCAGGCAGATCCCAGCCACAAACTCTGAGAAGGGGGGGTGCTTTTACTGACACAGACAGTTATTTACACAGTTACACACTGACAGATATTTGTTCTATTATTTTGTCCATCTGTACGCTTTCATTGCTGGTGAGGTTTGAAGAGTCTACTGCTATGCAAGTCCACAATGGTGCTTTGAGCTAAATACAAATGTCAGCAAGCAAACACGCTCAAAAAGACAATACTAACGTGGATGTTTAGCAGGCATAATGTTAACCATCTAAATTTAGCATAAGCAAGATATCAATAAACACAAAGCTGAGGCAGTAAGAATGTCTTGAATCGTTTGGTTATGAGCCATCCATGACACTAGCGTACAATAATAAAAATGAGTTCTCCTTCTATTGAGGTTTTTAAATGTGAGAAGAGTTGGAAAATAAAACCAGAATGAACAAAATTAAAAAGTGGGAGGGAGCAATATTTGCATGTGAGTGGTAAGGAATAAATGAATGTGTCTTTTTATATCCACACAGTGTATAAATAAAGACACTGTGTGGATGAAAAAAGACACATTCTTTTCTGTGCGTGTGTTTTAGAGATTGCACGTGTGAAAGAGAGAGTGATTTGAACAAGAAAAGGAGCCGATGTGTGCACATTGCTCAGTCAAGCTGTAAAATGGCGTGTAACTTCTTTGTGACGAGGCAGCATTGGCAACAGATTGCTCCCTGGTAACAGCAAACACACACGTCACACACATCCTTGTGTCTGGATTCATCATGAAGAGTTCAATATGGCAGTGAACATTCAGACAAGCATTCTAGGGACGTGTCTTGGAAATTAGCAATAGCTATGTACTTGTGAGATTTGTTGCACAAATGTATGTCTAAGTATCTTTCCCTATTCAAATAAAGATGAAATGAAATGAGACTCCTTGATAGGCATTTAAATAGGAATATGTTACTTCTGCCCACCCAGAGAGCTACTCTGGAGGTAGGCTTCAAAAACATTGTCAATCATTGGACATAATGACAGTGTTTGGCTCTAAAAAAAAACTATTGTAATTTCAATGTCTAATGTCTCCTCCCAATAGGCAAGATCTGTACCCAACAAGTGCTCATTTTGTTCAATTTCCCCTTTTAAAGGCTAGTGCTCTTTTTACATTTTTCTTTTTTTCTCTCATTTCCCTTTCTGAACATTGTTGAAAAGCTCTAAATCAGACTTCTTTATATTCATGCTGCCATCTTCTTCAGAAAGACTTTTAAGAGAAAACCTATGATGGACAAATTATTATTAACTTAAAATCATTTAAAAAATATACTGAACAAGACAATTTCTA
>NC_048427.1:4723730-4764360 GCF_013103735.1 Etheostoma cragini | reverse complement strand
ATTTCAAATTGACCAAAGTCAAGCAAATGCAAAAGTTACCTCTTTAAATGGGAACGCTAAGTCACACCAGTGAGGCTCAGTTACTGCTATCAGAGTCAAATGAACCAACTCCATTGTACCCAGTGCCATTAGAGGCTTTGTCATTAAACACACAGTCTGAAGTGTACCTGTTTCTCAGTAATGAGGTTTAGAACCACAGCCAGCAGGCACACAGAGAAACCGCCATCATCAGCCTGCCGTCTTATCTGTGGTTCATCATTCAGTGACAAAGGCAGAGATAATCACTAAGCCAACAAGACCACAGATCACGCCACACCTGAAAATACTGCGGGCTTCAGTGCAACGAAAGCCCCTCTACACCTACACTAACATGATTTAATGTTAAAATGTGCAATCTAGGTTGAAAATATCTGCAATATGAGGGGGTGGATGAGGTTGATTGAATGTTAACTGTAGTTGATTCCATTTGTATAAGAAAATTGTATGTTTATAGTGTGTTTTGTACAATGTGTAGCCATTTTTGTTCTCTTGACTGCCCATGACAAATGTCGCCTATAGGAGACGATAAAGGAATATCTTATCTTAGTACTTACTGTGGTGTTGAAGTAATGCATCATGAGGTATTAGAAAGACAAATCACCTCAACCTTTTGACATAATTTAAGTTTTGGTCTGGTAGCATCATTAATGCTGTCTCCTATTGAGTAAGTATCTAGTCATGCCACTATGCTAAAAAAACAACTCCATATAAAGGACAAACCAAGCTGACCTGAGAGAGGGAAGTTGCTAACTGAGTTATTCAATGCTTTGCATTGCCTCGCATTGCCTCACTTTGCCTATTTTGTGAAAAAGTGTGCCTAAGAAAAACACACTGTAAACACTACATGCAATAACCAGCTAATCAATAGCACAAATGTACTTTTTTGTCTACATAAACAGAGACCAATTAGTCAACATAAAGGTGAAACAAACAAAACAAAAAGGACTGCCATTATATCTGCTCAGAATACAAATTAAAAATTGTTTGATAGTTTCAAGTGGCACTGTTTTTTTTTTTTTAGCATGTCCTCTTTTGCCTGTAGAAGAATAAGAATGAAAAAAGGCCTTAATTGTTTTAACAAGCCAACCTTAGGGAAGGCAAGTACATTTGTACCGTACCTTTCAAAGGCAGTTCAAACTGATTCATCAGCAAACATCAACAAAAGATACAAAGGAAACAGGGCACACAAACAAACCCACATACACTTGTTTGGATATAACATGCTAAGTCTGTTCATCTGTGCCTGGGCTTCTCAGCAGGTCTGTAGATGCCAGCTCACTTCATTATGTATATGTGAAAATAATGTCAAACGAAAGCCAGGGAAAAGTAAGAGGAGACCAGTAGTATCTGTCTGCAATTGGCATTGGCTAACAACCTCAGATCTTTTCAGTATGAACAGACGACGGCGAAGAAGGAATTCTACTTGCGACGATGACAAAAACAAAGCTAGATAAAGAAGTAAACTCTGATATAGAAATCAAGTAAATGGCTATATCATTTTGTGCCCAACTAGATGATTATGTGATGAGAAAAAATGTCTTGAGACAAGTTGTGTGAGATGAAATTCTGACCTCCAGATAGGACATTGAAACGCTGTACAGCATGTCGTCACTGGTTTCCTCAATGGCCCGGAACAGGTCGTTTAGCGTTCGAACATAGATGCCTGGCTCCTTGTCAGTCCCCAACATGGTGTAAGTCTTTCCACAACCTGAAAACAGAAAAGAAAAACACAAAAAAGTGAATAACTACAATTTTAAGATATAATGCTCATTGTTAACCAAAGTAAATACTACTTTTTAACCAAACCACCTAATAAAAGCTAAATGCTGAAGCTAAGTGTTTACTGGGTGTATTACTGAATGTTCAGGATGTGCTGATGTGCTATCTTTGGACACACACACACTAAAACTCCAGTGTTTACTTCCCCACAATAGGAGACAAAGAGCTGTGAGACAGAATGCAGAGGAAGTCAGTGAGATAGATGAATAACTTGATAGAGCAATAGTGCTTAATTAGTCTTTGACTTTTTCTTCTCTTCTGAGGGCCTGCTGGCTGGCTGACTCAGAAAGAAAATGATGACCAGAGATTATGCACCAGGAAGCTAAAACATATAATTAATAAACAATAAACCTCCGTTCAGAATGCTCAGTTAACATTGTGGATTCTGTGCAGCACACACACAAACCTGTGGGTCCGTAGGCAAACACGGTAGCATTGTAGCCTGAAATGAGGCCCTCAATCAACCCTTTGGTTGTAGCTCGGTACACCTCCTCCTGCAAAGGAAGAAGAATATAAGCTTAAAATGTTCAAGCGCATATTCTAGGGTTACAAATGCTTTGGCACATTTGTTTAAATTTTACTTCTTGTTTTTTTTTTCTTTGAACTTTGCCGTTTTACTGACCTGACTGGCTGAGTAGTCGAACGCCACATCAAACATGTACGTTTTCTCCCTGGAGCGGTTGGCACGCAGAATGTCGTCCGGGTCCTCCATTGGGTCCTTCAGAACCACCATCTAATGACAAAGAGAAAGGCAAGAGAGGAAAGAGAGACAAGAGAATGAAAAAAGAGGCACACCGTATGGGTGTTAAGTCTTTAAGCCAAGACCTCTCAGCAGCCAGTTAACGTGATACTTCTTTTGTCAATCACGGTGGAAAGTTGCGCTAAAGAGCAAATTTGCCCTAAAGTCAATAAGCTGAGGTTGAGCTTGGAAACATTGGCAAAAGTAAATGATCAAATAGACAGTTGTTACGTTACTGAAATATAACATTACTGTCCCAATTACTGTATATTTGGCTTGGATTGGACGGCTCACAGGTAAAAAAAATATAGTTTCACTGGGCGCTAGTTCTATTGTTTTCATGTACTGTTTGTTTGGATTATATTGTTTTTATAATGATAAATGTAGAAGGGAAATAAAAGGCCACGCACAGTACACAGCGCAGGTGGGGCATCAGCTGTCGGGACGAGCTAACAATAAATGTAGATGGCTCTCTGTCTGTTGCAGATCTGCTAAAAACCCTTTCCATGTGGTATACATCAGGAAAATGTAAATATATCAGACAATTATAGTTATCAGCTCAGATCATTATTAGTCAGTGTTAAGCTTATGGCAGATTTATCTAAATTTTTTTTGTTTGTGTCCCCAGACGTCCCCTCACAGCCCGATCAGATAAACCTGAACCCGAGTTCTTTTAGTCAGTATTTCATCTTCCAACATTTCATTAGTGCTGCTGTGAGAAACGTCATAAAAAAATCTAAATGTCAATGAAAGATGACTGCTCCAATGTACAGGCTGTCCTTGTGACAAAAACAGCCCGTGTTCAGATCAGCAAAACTTCACAGCTCTGTATGCATGTATGCAAATGGACAGCAACTCAGGCCATCTGCTATACTCTGAATCCAGTTTATAGAACATATTGACCCAACCATCAGCCCATGTGTCAAGGACCTTCATACTGAAGCATCTGGAGGAGAGAAATCAGTGGCTGGTTGCAATAGCTAAAAATTGTGTGATTTGTGCATGTAGTAGATAGTCTGAGTAGTTTGTGTATTCACGCTGTGTACACAAAGACTGAGATGTCTCATTGTTCCAACTGTGCTGTTTGACAAAGCCATTGCCTAACCCACAATCATCAGTGAATCACAGCTTTCCAAAAGAACATTTCAGGGTCAATTTCTGAACAGAAATGACACAGCCTGACATTGGAAGAAAGTATTATAATGCTGTTGACAAATCCTTGAATCAGAGTGGGTGCAACTGGCCTGACAGGTTGTCACCAGCTGAAGGAAAATGAGTCCCCTCACGGAGTTGTGTGTTTGGATCTCCTGCTATGCAACTGGCAGAAAAGTCAAATCATTTAGGTATGACAACGGGAGATAGCCACGTATTTCAGCTGACCAGCTCTGTTCAGCAGCGGGCCTGGAGAGCTCTCTCAGGCCTGTAACGCTGAGTTACCTGGCTTGTTTGATGACCCCCTCAACCGCTGAGCCACTCACTTTGAAGCCTCTCAATTGAAATTCAAGTGGAGAGATACAGAGGGAGAGGAAAGATGAAGCAATACTTGCTTGCTTTTCCTTTGAGTTTTTTCTAATTTACTGGGGCTGAGAATATACCTTTTATGCTGTTTTTTTTCCCCAAGACAAGTTTATGCTTTTCTATGGCATATGCAGTTCACAGGAAAGATATTGTGAACAAGGGAGTACTTCTCTTTGTACCAGAGGCCCTTAAGCTACTTAGTCTTAGCCAATCTGATGACCTTTAGAACCAATATGACTGAAAAATTATTTTGTCAAATTAAACACAGTGAAACAGTGAAATTAAACACAAACTCTTTTGAGTTGCAGGAGGATGGAACATGCAGCACTAGGACCAGGCTCACATTAAGGTGGATCCAATTGATCTAAATACGGTCCACATTAGGATAAGGGCGTGTACAGTATTCTGTAGTCCTAATTTGTATGTGTCTTTCAGTCTTATTAGTCATTGTGTTTGCAAAATTTGACTTCCCAGCATGTGCTGCAGGAGCCCACTGTCAGACGCATTATGTAAAAGATATTACCACGTGGACTCAGGAAAATCATTGTCAGTTTACACAGTTTGTCACTACATCTACAAGTGCAAGATAAAACTCTACCATGCAAAGCAAAAGCCATATATCAACAACACCCAGAAACGCTGACGGCTTGTCACCCAAAATTAATTCACAATCTTGAATTTCAAATTAAAAAATGTATTATGTGTTGAAGTGCTGCCAGTCAACCTCCTTTTATTTAGCTACAACCAGTCAAAAGATAGCAACTGCAGTTGCAGGAGACCCATCGACAGAACCCGCTCTTCTTTCACTGAAATCGCCGGTGTGGAAGTATTTTGGATTTCCAGTGAGTTATGTTGACAATGTTTGCGTTGTTGACAAAAAAACCATAGTTTGCAAGCTCTGCTATGTGCGTGTACCATATTCTTCCACTGGCAGCACTACTAACATGGCAGTTACCTGTGTGGTATATGTTCAACTGCTCGGAAATAATGTGTTAAGACACTTAAATGTTTATAGAAGACTACAGACATGGCTGTTTCATTGTTTTTGTTTTGTTGTGAACCTGAATGTCATCTTCTGTGAAGAAAACTGCAGTTACAAAAGAGAAACTAGATGGCAGGTTATTTTGCTTAAGTTTCCAGTTGACTGAAGATATAGGTTGTTGTTACATCATGTTGTTAATGTTTTAAATTTGACAATGTAGTGTGGTACATTGTAAACAAAGGTCACATATTGTATAGCATAAAAGTCTAGTCTAAAAATGGCATAGCAACCTTTGCTTGAAAAAAATAAAAGTGTAAAAATCGAGAATCAAATCGAACTGTGACCTTACAATCAAAAATGTAATCGAATCGAAGATATGGAGAATCATGACGCCCCATATATGCATGTTGCTATGTGCATGTTGTTGGCATGTGTAATTGTTTCTTGAGAAAGCTGATGCATGCAACAATGCTCTTACATAATTGCATTTATGGTAGGGATTAAATAGTGTGCTCATCCATGCACAGTTTTGTCTGTGCACATGCACTTGGGCAAATCATTAAAGGCCAAGGGTGTTGATAACACCTCTGGTCCCATCTGTCATCTGTGTTTCTTAAGTAACAGTATCTTCCACAGCCCTGACACCACATCACATAAAGCAGCTGCTGCTTGGACATATTCTACCCACTAATAAGTCTTCTGATAAGACTGTAAGATGCTGGCTCTAATGACACTGTGTGGCAACATAAGACTGGATTTTGATTTCAATAATGGACTCCGGGTAACCTTCCTGAGATCAGACTTTTCCAACATAGGGGCCATTTACAGTGGACTGGCCTCTGAGTTAAATTAAGAGGCTTCTGATCAACAAAGAGTCTAAGGTGAGGTACGGGTCAGTCTTAGCTGTTCAGTGTTTATGTTTAGTGAACAGAACAGGTTAAGGAGAATTTGGAAACATGGAAACCATTAAATCTCAAACACGTCCTCTTTCTTTCTTACACAGTTGCATGGAGACGTGTATTCATCCACACATAGCAACTGAGAAAGCAGCATTTCATGTCCTCTGCAACAAGCAAGTCTGTGCAAGAAATGTGGCAAAAGGCATGACTGACCACAACAGCTGAGACTTGGCGCACTCCCACACAACCAGTGTGCTTGGGTAAATGCACGGGAGGTCTGTTGTATTTTTTACACTAAAATCATTCAGGCAGTTACAATTCTCATGATCTATGTGTATGCAGCACTGACGAAAGTTTGATACTTAAACAATGTTAAGACAATATTTCAACATCTTCAGAAACCAAACAGATCATTTTAGCATCCAGAGTGCAACAGTTCTTTATTTAAGCTGTAACAATTAGTCTATTACAGAGAGCTCTAAGTTTTATCTGCAACTATTTTGTTTTGCGATTTTCTTTTTTTTAATTCACTGGACTATTTACTTGTGTATGTTAATTCAATATCTTCTTTTTTGAACTGTTGATCATTGCAAAACATGATATCTGAAAACTTTACAGACAAAATTATTAATAAAAAAAATCAATTGGTAGTTGGTTGTCAGACACTTGGAATCGGCAGAATAGAAAACCTGGCTGATTCTTCCCTTTTAATTGCTGTACCTTAATCATGAATCCAATTGTGAGTCAGTGGACAGCTGCACAGCAACCACTCTATAAACACTGGCACAATACAACAAACACACAGAAACTGATAAGATTAATAGAAATGTTCTAATGAACAAAGTTGTGGGTAAGCTGTTACTATGGCAATGATAATTTCTGGGACATTTGGCTAAGAATCTAATATGAAGAATAAAGAATAAGAGTACACGTACTTGTCTTTTTGACTATGAATCCGTTTCCTAACCTCATATTAATAATCTAACCTTTTGATGTTGAAAGCTAGTCCAGGTATCCAATTATTTTGCTTCATTATCATTTGGAAGTACTATACTATAATATATAAACAGTGTGAGTAGAGCATGATTTACAAATGTTCATTATGGTGATTTATTCTGTCTGACCTCCAGCTATTACTGGATATCTTCTTCTTCACTTCTATCTGGAAAGCAGTGGCTGGTTCACTAGTTCAGCTTGTTAACGATGATCTTTCAAAGACCGTGAAAGTTCAGAATAAGAGAAGACAAAGAAATCTTTCAACTAAGGTCCAGTTGAATGACATCGAGGTTGATTTTCCATTGGGGTCTAAATTGTGTCTTGTTGCTCTTTCTACTTGGACCAATCAGCCCTTTTTCACTGACCAATTCATGGCCACCACTAAAGGAGACGTCAGTTTTGAAACAAGCGGCAAGAGGGACTCAAGAACAATATGAAGTGAAAAGGAAAGCAATTTCCTCGTCGACAACCTCTGTAAATGTGGTGTCATTTTTAGCAGTTGTCACAGTGACAATGGACATCACAAGCTACAGCCACTTTTCATTTGGATGCAGGGCTTGATTAAATTTAACTTCACCCTGGGGGCTGATAAAACAAATGGTCAGAGTGTGAATTTACACACTGTGACTATGAAAAAAAGAAACTCCTAAAATATTCATATCCTCAGGATCAGCTAAAGTCAAAACAACAGCTTGCTTATGCAGCGACATGAAACCAATTAGCATGATGGAGTTCATGCCATAAAAAAGCAGTGGGGTGCAATAGAGCACCCTTGCCCAGCGCCTTTTTTGGCGGATGGCTTTTCTAATCAGCAGGACCTGCTGTTCTGGTCGTTAAAGCAGCAGGGTTGACTTGGTTGGCCATCCTGCTGATTATAGCACTGCTAGCTCCCACCGTGGATCCATAATTCAAAGCCTGGATGTGGTACTGTTTCACAAGCCAGCCTGCCCTGGTTGGTTCTCTCTGACTTGCTCCACTACTGTGTGCCAAGTGGCAAATGCTGCCAAGACGACCAACAAAAGTCAGGAGTCGTGTAGACATAAACCGCTTTTATAGGCACTGGTTTCATTACAACTAACTGATGGCTCGGATCACTAATAAATGACAAAAAGGCAATTATTCAAAGGGCCTACAGTTCACTGGCTGTCACTCCCACAGTAATAACACACAAAGTTTGATTAGAAGCTAAATTTATGGTTCCCCTTATATCAGCAAAGTATTTATTCTACATGGTCACCACAAAAAAGCTTCCATCTGGTCTCATTGACAGCAGGTAAGACTAGAGGGAAACTGAAGAACTATCTTGTTAAAGGTGCTACATCCAACGTATAGAGAATGTCTGCATCGCTAATAGGGGTACAGCGAGAGTGTGACTTCATTCTCTGCTCAGGACGCCATTAATCCACTACTTTACTAGAGCCTGACCGATATATCGGCGTTCGATATTATCGGACAATATTTGGCATTTCCCGATCTATCGGTATCGGCAATAATAATGGCCAAAAAGTAAAAAAGTAAAATAAAGACGACGGTCAACCATGTTATGAGTTTTTGCATTGCATAGTTTTTCCACCAGAGGGCGCTCTACAATGTCTGAAGGCAACAATGATTTTTTTTGTTTTTTTGTTATTGTGTTTTTGTACAAAGGAATTTAAATTTCATATCTTAAGTTTGTATTTTTATACATTTTATTTATCAGAACTTTAATATATTTTGATGTTCCTCTGTTCTGTTGTGACACTAACTGTTGTAACAAATTATCATATTATTTTAGTGAGAAATAATAAATAATTAATTTTAGGGAACTTGGTTTATGTTTTTTAAACATTATGTTTATGTTTCTGGACTATAATTTTTTTTAATACATATTAGCCGATATATCGGAATGTCCGATTTTTATATAACCAAATATTTGTATCGGTATCAGCCTTAAAAATCCTTTATCGATCGAGCTCTAATCTTTACATATCAAATAGTTGTTTTCTGCCATATTAATGCTCTAAAATGTCATATAGATCACCTTTAATAGTGTGATTAACCAGAAGATAACTAGTCACTTGAGCAGATAAATACAATTGCTACAAATGAAGCCAGATATAAATATAAATAAGAAACCATAGGAGAAAGACAGCAAACGGAGAAGGAAATGTTCCTTTTAAACAAAAATAAGCAGATAGGGTCTGAATCAGAGCGATACCAACTGTACACACTGGTGTCATGTTGTATTGTTTACAACATTTATGTCTTTTCTTTATTTATTTGGTTTCAAAGGTCACAAGGTGAAATTTTTTTATCACGCTCACTGGTTTGACCACACATGTTTTGGAGAGATTAAGAGGGGCTTTTATCTGTGGGTCATTTATCAGTGTGTCATATCTTAAGTGCATGTTAATCTTTGCATCTTGGTTTCCCCGTTGAACCCCCATCTCCATGTGACACTGTCACATTGTTTCTTATCCAGCTTTGTAAATTTGCTGTGTATTTGTATTGTAATTGGATCTAGATGTGCGTGCTAATACACATGGTTATTGACAGTTGAGTGCCCTTTTACAGTATTAAACGTCCTTTTTTAAATAGTTATTTACACAAAGAATGTATCACTTGATCCCCGGGCAAGTGGCTACACTGTGTGTGTGGACAGCTGGGCTCTCTGCGTGCATTTAATAACATAACTGCAGAGTTGTTAAGTAAGACATCTAAGTTCTGCGTCAAGAATACCGCAAAGGATAAAGATCACAAAAAGAAAGCAATCAGGTCTAAGCATTGACCTTTACGGGCAACCTTTCAAGCTGCTCTTTCAGAAACGCAACCGAAGCTTTGGAAAGTCCAACGGGCACAATTGCGGCTGGTTATCTGATAGAAAACCTCAGAGCTGCCCTCTCTGCACCCCAACAATGCTACTGTATATCCTGTTTCAGGGGCTCTAGATCATCGGAGGTGTGTGTTGGATCGCAGTGTACCTGATACAGGGTGCTTGATAGCAAGGTCTGCTCTTCATTTAGGGTTACATAAGACGTCTGGCTGTGGCAAACGACTGCCAGGTGAGTGCAGTTAGAAGGGGATTGCTGTAATTCAGACTTGTACACTCATATGTGCACCTACAGAGGCACATACTTGCAACAGGATTCCCAGCTACTTATACATCGCAACAAGAGATCTTGAAAGATCAAGAAATGGATGACAGGAATCCCTTTGCTTGCTTTCTTTCTTTCTTTCACCTGTCCTTTTTTCTCCTTTGCTCATTGCCCTCGTCATTTCGGTTGTGAGGGCATTTCGCACAGATGTGTTATTGGATAGCACAGGCACAGATGGTTACAAAGGATACAAGGAACAATACAGCAATTTGTCATCCATGAAAGCAATTCATTAAACCCTCAGGATCTCAATTAAGTGTGAAGATGTGGAGGGTCCAGGGTGATCTACTGTTGCCATTAATGTCAACCTCAACGTAAAATGATAAAAGATATTAAATGTCATTAGGCCTGATGTTTTTATTTCAAATAAGTGCTCAAATTCCAAATTTTTTTATTTTCCTTGTGTTTCATTGGTATTTATAAGATATTTTATAACACAAACATTTTTAAGATATCCTGCAAACTAAAAAAAGGCAATTCCCAAAAGCACAACCTCCTCGGTTAAGGTAATTAGGCTGCTCAACAGCATGCTATTTCCAGGCATTTTAGTCCATTTTGCTACCATCAGAGATCACAGAGTAGGAGATGTCATTTGTGTAAAACACAAAAGCAGCCATTAGTGTTTCCAAGTAACTTCAAGTCTTCCGCGGCAACAGCACGCAATAAAGTTTTCACAGAGTTTATAAAATACACTGCACTCTGTTTTTTGAAGATAAAGAAAGAAAGATTGCATGCACTAGAGGAATGAAAAAGAGAATAAAAAGAATAGCCACAAATGCTAGCAGCCCCATGAGACATGGAAGCTCACTACCCAGAAAGCCAAATTGTCGGGTGGATAAAAAATAGACACACAGTGGGATGTATGTATGCAGAGTGCCAAAATTAAGTTTCCTTTAAAGATCTGCTTGATTTTAGAGTGTGCTGATATAATTTAGTGTGTACATGGTGGTGAGACAGCTCAAAAAGAGACAGCTTAAAAAGCACAACAAACCATCTTTTACCATCAAGTATTCAAAAAATATTTTGTGTGCATATGTATCATTTTCTCTTGCTACAAATCAATTATGTACATAATAATCTAGCTATTGATCTATACCTGCAAACCAGTATAAATCTAAGCTGTTAGTCTATCTGTACACATACTCAGCTGTGATCTATACTATGGATGAACCTGGATATACTCCAGGTTTTGTGTTATGCTGACATTTGGTATACATTGTTTTACGTGAGCTTGTATGGTAAGTTTTAGCATTAGATCTCACGCTTCTTTAAAATGTTTTATGTATCTTATTATGTTAATGTTTCTTTGTTTTAAGTAACAATGTGTTGTTGTCTCAACTGCCTACAAGATGACTGGGGACAATAGAGTTAAATCCCTTAAGCCCACTTTTATAACATGTTAGTAAAATTGTACATTCTTGGCTTAAAACCAGAGGTGGCACTTTTGTCATATATGATATTTGTGGATGCAGCCTTCAAAACTAAACAACAAAATAAGGCTGTTTTCCATTGTGGATTAGAGTTGAGTCATTACCTTCTGCTAAAAGGTGCCGTGCTCAAAATTTCCATTACTATTACACGGAAAAAACCCATAGAGACTCACACCAGTTCCTTAGAACCCAAGACATATGGGGGATGTTGTCTTTGTAAACACCCTTCCATCCATGTCCGTCTCAGTGCCAGCTCTTTTCTCCGTCCTGATTTGCCACCTGTTGATCTTCCCACTCGCCACACTCTGTTTCTTACAACTCTTCCTTTTTAACATTTCATATTCTTAGTGTGTATTTTGAAAAGCTCTCACATATTATACTTTGTGTCTTCAGGAGATTTTAAGGAGGACACTTCACTATGATATGTATGTTTGTTGTTGTAAGAATCGACTTACGACCTATTTTGCTGTTACAACTGAACATTCCCTGCCTGTCTTTCTGGCCAGGAGCCCAATAAAGACGGCACGTTTACGGCCCCGCGCCTGGCATGTACTACCTGCTTGTGTAAGAGGTATTAAGGGATCATGGAAGGAAGCAGAGGAACATTGTACTCCTGATTCTGTTACACAGAACAGGGCACACACATCCACAGCACCAAATGATCCATCTTTTGCTTACCCAGGGTTGGGTAGGGGGGCAGCCGCTCCAGTTAGGGACCCCAAATTTCCCTTTTCCAAACAACATTAACCAGCACTGACTGGGGAATCCCGAGGCATTCCCAGGCCAGTGTGGAGATATAGTCTCTCCACCTAGTCCTGGGTCTTCTCCTCCCAGCTGCACCAAATAATGTGCCCTCAGCTTTGCTTCTCCCCTAAAATAGAAAAAATGTCGTGCTGGCATAATTTGTAACATTATTAATGGATGAGGTTAAGGTAAAAACCCTTTGTGTAGTTCCTTCCTTTTCATCAACACCCACCTCCAACATCACATCCTTTATTATGTTGTGTTCCATAATACTGTTTTCCAAGGTTTTAAACAGATAAAATGATGGTGGTGATGATGATGTAACATCTGAATTGTATAATGAACTACAGAAAAAGCCTAGCTGTGCTCACAGAAGGGTTACTTGGCGGCAATGAGTGTGTATATTTTAGCATTAAAAGCTGTTCAGAAAAATCCGTAGCAGTGGCCACTCCAGCATTTAGTCTCCTTCAGAGGACCGCTTGAGGTGAGCCGCCACGCCCTGCCCTCTTAATGAGATTAGAAGTGGAAGAGCAGGCAGGCCATTGAGAGGGATCACATACAACTCACACAAACGTGCACAGACACACACACGCACACACACACACACACACACACACACACACAGTAGCCCTCGTTGTAAAAGACACTCAAGGAAGAGGCAGGGATCAAGAGAATCAGTAGAGTATTGTGCGGAAGCAGAGAGGCAAAAGTGAAGTCAAGAGAAATTATGCTCTTTCCAGGCTCAGACAGTCTATTTGTGTTAAACTGTCAACCTAGCTTTGCAAAAAGAAGTATAAAGCACAACCTTCTGTGTGTGACTTAAAATATACTCTTCTGTGCTGCTTCTTCATGTATCTCTTTCTCCGCTGTCCCACTGTTGCCGTTCTAAGTTCAGGTCTCGTTAGTAGCTCTATTTCTCTGTGTGGAGGTTAAATCTTCACAGCTAAAAAGGACATGGCTATTTGTTGTTCCTTTCCCTCTCTTGTTTAACCGCGAAGTGATTAAAACACTGTGCCTCGTTAAAAAGCGTCTGCATGGACAAAGTGTGCTCTTTTTCACATTTCCCCCTAGACTAGGCTTTTCTGGTGATGACTGTGTTGGATCTGCAAGGCAGCAAAACATCAAGAACCACCATTCTGAGCAGGGGGCCCCCCAAGATTAAGTGCTCAGCCCCCTGCTCTTTACGTTGCTGACCCATGACTTTGCTCCATCCTTCAGAAGCAACCATATTGAGAAGTTCCTGGACGACACAACCGCGGTGGGTCTCATCTTCACTGATGAAACCTACTACCGGAAGGAGGTCGGCCAACTGGCCACATGGTGCAGCGGAAATAACCTCTTCCTGAACGCTGACAAGACCAAGAAAGTTGTTATTGATTTCCGGAGAGGTCCCACGCTGGAACCTGGAGGTGCACATCAGTGAGGACCACTCCTGGACAACAAACTGCATCACAAACTGGATCACTGGCCAAGAAGTCCCAGCGGTGCCTCTATTTCCTCCACAAACTGAAGAGAGCTTACAGAGCCCCCTTAACCCATCATGTGTTCCTTCTATAGGGGCACCACTAAGAGCATCCTGTCCAGATGCATCATTGTGTGGTACAGGAGCTGAATTGCCTCCAACTGTAAGACCTTGCAGCGCATAGTGAAGGCTACTAAGCGGATCATTAGTGTCCCACTCCACTTATTACTGGACATTTACCAAACTTGCCTCACCCACAAAGCAACCAGCATTGTGGGTGACCTCCGCCACGCCTCACGCAACCTCTTCAGCCTCTTGCCATCTAAGAGACGGCACAGGAGCATCCAAGCCTGTTCCACCAGATTGGCAAAAAGCTTCATTCACATTGCACTTGTTGTGCATGTCTTTATTGCACCGCGGTCGGAGAGAAGTGTATTTTCAAATGCTCTGCGTCTGGCACATATTGCAGACTTAAATTTCTCCAAAATAAATCAAATTTGTTGTGTTTTCACAAGAAAACAGATACATTTTTGATTTAAACTAATCCTACAGACTGGTTTTAAACAATGTCAGGATGGCTAAATGAAGTTTTTTTAAACAACATTGCCCACTGCTTTTAGTACACTGCTGCCTGGAATTGGTCAAAAATGTAACAGTATGTTACATTTTTTTCCAACAACGTTTGTTCCGTATTCAACAGCAGCAAATAAGATTTTGTTTGGAGTACAACGCATTTCTCATTCAAAGTACTTTGTTTTCCCGGAGGAGCTGTTTTTCTGAATCAGGCTTATTGCAGTGGTGCCTCTGAGTTGAAAGCAATTTGAATTTCCTTGAACTGACAGACCTGTGGCGGAAACTCTACTGAGCACTTGAGGTGAGGGGCTTTGTACTCCCCAGCGGAGGAAAATTTGCCAATTTATAGCATACTGTAATCAAGTAGACTTGTCCTTGGACCAGGCTGAATGCTGCTCATTGTTTTTAAAGGACTCGATCTTTACAAAGGAACCAACAGGCAAAATGATATTTTTGTCGAGTTTGTCTACTGGCTGACATTCTCTCTCTGAGATCAGAATGAACCACCTGTTTTTTCTTCCGACGAATGACTAAATGGTAGTAAAAAAGTCTTTTTTTTACCTTTCTTTTACGATGAAGGGCTTTTCAAGTCCTCCATTATCTGCACACAACAGAATTCTCACTCTGGAGATGACCATGAAATGCCACCATCAATACCTTGTGTGATATCTATTGTTGCTACATTTAAAGTCCACACCAAATTGCATTGAGAAATCTGCCAACAATCGAGGGATACAAATGTTCCTTCTAAGAATATATTTATTACAGCCAATTCATCTGACGACATGAAGAAAAAAAGAAAAAGATGCATTGTTCCCATAGACATAAATTTGTTCCCCTGTTGTTTTTCCTTGTTCTTCCATATGTAGGAGTGTACTACTGAGGAACAGGACCAAAAACAAAAAAAAATGGCCCTGACCTTGTCTATGTGTCTCCATGGAGACAAGGCCTCACCATAAAGCATTCCCCACTGTGTGGTACTGACAGGCCAGCTCTGCCGAACACATGCTTAACAAGTTCAAGTGCTAACAAGTATTCCTACAAGCAAGACATTTAGATCTACATGTCTATGAATATTTGAACTTGATAACTGCACTGACTTTGTCACTACTGACAAGCCCTTAAAAACATGTTTTGGAGTAAGGAAACTGATCTGTGTAAATGTACTAAAGCTAAAAATTATGCTTAAAGTAATTAAGTGTGTTCTGTAGTGTATAGCTAATTTTGATCAGATGTCCTAATAGATACTCAAAATCTCTAAAGGGACAAATTATCTTTTGTAAGTAGTATAAAATCAGTAGTGATATAAAATGGTCCTCTCGGGTGGCTATTTCACGAGGTTAAGCGACCATCTTTATTCCTAACCTAATTTTTTATTTTAACCGACAACAAAATGTGACACTGTACTAATTCCCTGAGCTTTCTGCTATTTATATATTGTGGGTAAAATAATTTCTTGATGTGACCGGGCTGGAGCAGTGGTAGAACAGGCGTACATGTACTGAGAGGTTTGTGCCTCAACGCAAAGGTCCGGGGTTTGAGTCCGACGTGTGACGATTTACTGCATGTCTTCCCCCCCTTTCTCCCCTTTTTCACCTAGCTGTCCCATCAAAACTTAAAGGCAGAAAAGCCCAAAAAAGTTTCTTTAAAAAAAAAAAACTCTTATTTGCAGGATATTGGATCCAGTCTGAACAGCCACGTCAAACAAACAGAACAAGTAAGAGTAAATGGAACTCTTGGAGCTGGCATAAACCAACATTTTTACCCATGAACATAGTGGCAAAAAAATAATAAATCATCCGTTTTTAATAACAGTATTTTAAATTAAGTGTAGTATTAAAAGGACCATATTGGTGGGTTTAAATATTTTGAGAGAAACAACTTTTGTTTATTTCCAAAATACACAAAGAAAAAACAATTAAAATACTTAAATACTTGAGACAGGTTTTTAATACAGTGGCAATAGCTTTGATTTTTTTTTTTGTCAGGGTCACGTTATTTTAGAATGGATGTATGAAATGAATTAAAATTAAAATTATTACAGACCTTGCAGCTCACACAATGCAATGCGTTTGATTTTACTTTCAACTTTGCTTATTTCACTCTTAAATGAAGTGTCTCCTGATTAAAATACAGCTACAAGCAGGAATCAAAACATACTGCCATAATGAACATAACTGCAACCTCATATGGTTCCTTATTCCCTTTTCTCATCTTCTCAACATACAATGAAACTGTAACTTTTTTGTGATGTCCATTTCAAAACAGTATCTGGTCTCCATGGGTGTTCTTTTGGAGTAATCACCGTCCATAGTGTCCCAGACAACACTAGTTTTGGGCCGGTTTCTTCACGTCAAGGTGTACCTACATAATACTATAAAAAATGTCCTATGCCAGTTACGTCTCAGTATTATTATCTTGACTGAAAACAAATAGTTTTACCCGAGGCGTTTAATATCTCATTCATAAATCCACCTCTGACCTGTGTACTTCTCACTCAAGGACAAGAAAAGCCCATTGAGCGCAACCGGTTTTCCATGAAAGGCAGCGATCCCCTGAGGCGGAGCAAAGCCAGAGAGAAGGAAAAAGAGCAGGTGGCCGCGGGCTTAACCTGAGCTAAAACCCATCCAATGAGCTCATCTCCGCAGACTTAGCTCAACTTAAAGTTGTCTGTTTTCTACCAGGAGGCCCTGATCTGGGTACTCCCACCCAGTCGGCCAAGTCGGCCACCGGCACGCTGCTAATCTGTCTGAGCACTATGTGTAGGCCATATGGCTATCGCTTGTCTGCCTGTCCCACAAACAAAGTAATCGTTTGTGTGTGTGTGTGTGTGTGTGTGTGTGTGTGTGTGTGTGTGTATGCGTGGAAGGGATTGGAGTTCTTTGTATGTACAATTCATATCTGCAAATATCCGCGTGTGACTTGGACAGGCGTGACAGTTATAGGAAATCCGATTGAGCCATGCTGTGGTATATTATCTCACAACATCCCAGTGTTGTTACCTACTTCACTATATCTCCTTTATTCATATCAGCCAGAGCAGCCAATGTAAGCCTTTTTCAAGACACAAATAAACAGAAGATTTACACAACACGTCTCAATAACCTGAGTGGACCAGATATAACCCCACAGAGACCCTACAGAATACTTGTCAGTTTGTAATTCTCTACTTAACATAACACAGTATGAACTATGCTATTCAGGTACACAAATCAACACAATACAGGTAAAGTCAACATGGAGACTCAATTAAAAATATTTTCTAGCTCTGGTTTAACTGAGTTGGGGACAATAACAAAGCCTTATTATGGTGGCTGTGTCAGCACTATATCTACCTATGCCTACTGCTATGCTCTAATCCCCTGTGTTCAAGCCTATTTTAATGACAGACAGAAGTGCTGATGTTGTCCTAAGACTTGTAATTGAATTACTTCAGAGAAGATAAACAAACAAGTCAGGTCTCAGCGTCAAGGATAACCTGTTTCTAGAAATGTTCTCTGTTAAAATCCTTTAACAGCTTGAACAGCCAACTAATCACACACTTGCATGTTTTCCTCCAGCACTGTTACACTAAAGGGAAATTTGAACCACTATGTCAGCAGTTCAGCTTTTCTGTATGCCTACTACTGCCTCAATCAGCAGACACTGAACGATGAAACACCTCAGCAGCTTCCCAGCCACTATGCTCATTAACATTTGCACTCCCTTGATCGTCATCACACCCTCACCCTTGGTACTGCTAAATGGTCTCCAAGAGGGACCGGTTCAACAGTGAGGGTTGCTGATAAACATGGTCTTCAAGGAGCTCGTAAGTCCTTGTCAATTGGTTACGTGGTAACAACCTCATAACATACTGTGCACAGTGGTTGAGCTCTTATGACAGGATCCTCTGAGGGGATCCACATCCAGTTAGTTAATGTTTTTCATTGCTGGAATAGATAGATCCAAAATAAATGCGTAATCTGTGTGTATGACTAGCCCTCTGCTTTTAGCTGATAGCCAATCCACATTCTGTTCATTCAGAAACATTTCTTTCATGGTTTACTCCAATGAAAAAAAAAATACATTTAGCATGGCTCCATGGCTCCATTCAAAGCAGTTTACCTGTCAAATTAACTAGAAAGCCCTCTCATGTTGAGTAGGGGGAAAAAATCAAAACAAGACTGTTGGGAATAGAGTGAACAGCGTCAGGTCTAATGTTTTTATCAGTGGCGCCGGCAGCCATAATCCTGTACACACAGTGCATACATATCTTTCAAATTGGTTGTGTACAGTTGGCTGTTGGATTAGCGGAGACAGTCTCTCATCCTATATCTCTCTGCTAGTCAGGGGAACGTATGGTGCATGGTCAGTGTGCATCCTTGTGGTTGGTGGAAGTGAAGGAGGGGGGAGGTCTGGCCCACTGGTGACATAATCTCTGTTGTTGATGTTACCTTGACTGTTGAGTGAAAGCTCTGCTTTTTGTGAGACGTGCGACAGATCCCTAAGTTTTCTCTGCGCTGTTTGAGTGGTTTAATAAATAGATTGATGCAAAAACATTACTTTCATCTTCGTGGAGCATTTCAGTTCCATTTTGGGAAATTTGACAATCGTTCTGGTTCTGCTGTATCTATTTTGTTTTGTATTCTTTTTGTACTGTCTATAGTGAATCTAACAGGGTTATGGAAGATCAGTGCTACATTGATGCAGTACTCCTTCAAACAACTGACTACTTGCTAATTGCTAATTACTACTTGCTGCCCTGGTTGTAACCTTGTGTTACCATTCAAGCCAGACAGGCACACTAGGAGACTGAACTACCATCAGCACAAATGTTTTATGTAAGAAGCGTTACACAGCTCTACAATGGTTAATGTCCAATTAAACCCCAGGCATTCACTATGGTGAACGGCGGCTACGGCACTACGGCTGAAAGCTGTCTGCTATTGAAAGCAATGAGGCTTTCTATCAGTCGTTAGAAAGGTCACTCTCTTTGCTACAGGTTTGAGTCAACCAGCATTCATTTACAAATGAAATGTGACATTTGAGCTTTACAATTCATTTGCTTTTTTAAAAAAAACTGTGGGCTTTACCGAGTTCCCTGCAGATACCTTATCTGTGCAGCCTCATGACAGGCAAGAAGAAGGTTCTGAAACAGAGACAACAGACTTCCACCTCCACCTTCCACACAAGCATGCACTCTGACCCCATCACTCATGCATACTGTATGCACACAGAGGTAAACACACACACACACACACACACACACACACACACACACACACACACACACACACACACACACACACACACACACACACACACACACACACACACACACACACACACACACAGCAGTAGAATGAAGGACAGCCATCTCACCTGGTCGTCCACTCTGTGGGCCACGATTGTAGCCGCCTCCTCTTGCTCAGCATCACTGAGGGGTCGAATCCTCAAGGCAACCTGTAGCACACAGAGTGGATTTAATTAACACAAAGAGTCATTTCACTGAAATTATAGGTTATAAAATGAATTGAACTCTGCCTGGTTGGGTGGGAATAACATTGGCAGCACACAAGAGTACATTAGCTTCTACAATCAATGCATTTCCATTTAAAAATGATGTGTCTGGAGTAAACATTCAGTTGTTGCTCAGTTGTAATTGAATGTACGGTTGAGAGTACTTACCAGACCTTTTATAAGCTCGAAGAACGTGTGGTACAGAAACATATGTGGGTTTATTTGTCAGCTGCAGCATATTTGTGAATTTATATTCAAGTCTTAAATGTACTACAAAAAAAGAGATTTGAAAGATGTATGCAGATAGCCGTGCAGGGATGGTCTAAAGAAAATACCCTATATTGCATTAGAGGAGATGTAAGATCCGGTCGTATCAAAGTTTGACCCAGAGTAAGGCTGTAAAGTCTGTTAGAGTAGCCCAAATTAATGGAAGTGCAATACAGAAATTGCCTTAGTAGTCTTTTAAATGTCAAGCACAGGATGTAAGATTTTTTTTTTTTTTCAGTCAACCAGATAATAAATAATACTCACATTTAGAAGGCCTACACCAAACCCTGTTGACTGTTTTTTCAGTGTAAATTTAGCATATTATCCGTGTTTTAACATCATTTTTCTCTCTAGCTTCCAGACCCACAGCCCACACACAAGCAGGTTTGGTACACTGGAAACTCCAAAATTGTCTGTAAATGTAAATATGAGTATGAATGTGACTGTCTGTCTGTGGACTGGTGAAAGGTCTGGCCAGTGCATGCTGGCATAAGTTACATGGCACAGCCACCTTGAATGGGATATATAGTTATTGAAAAAAAAATGGATGAATGGATTGAGAATTAAACTCCACATTACGCTTTAAATCACTTCACAACCTGATCGATGCCAATTCCTTCTCCAAAAACAAAGAAATAAATTAGGGTGATGCCATTTTCCCAACCGTCAACCATAGTTTCTTTCCATAAAAACATTTAGAAACATTTTCAATAGGAAAGCTTTTAATGGGAGTAACTGGCATGAAGAGCAGTAGTGGTAAGGTTCAGGGCAAAAAAAGGGCTGGATACAACTGAAAAGAATCAGTAATCAGTTTAAATGAGTTCAGCTGATCAAGCCCTTGGTAATTATTTTGAATGAGCTCAGCTGATGTATGATCAGCTGACCATGTATGTGCCCTATGTATATGCTTGTGCCAGTGCTGAATGCCATTTGCCTGAGGAAGACCGGGTCGAAACAATTAAACCTATGGGAGAATATGCAGAGTGAGAGCATCTCACTCTTTTCAGTAAATTGAATTAAAAAGGGGAATGCAAAGGGGAATAATCAGCCACTCTCTCTGTCAGCACACTGTAGAAAGTGTATTACATGCTGGACAAGAGAGAGCCCAGGCATCTAAAACAGCCACTTCAATTATTCAGATATGGGCTGCAGAACACAGTGCTGGCAGTTTAGAGCTGAGAAATCTAAAATACAACATCAACAATGGCTGCTGTTAGGAATATAAAAGAAATGTAAAAACGGAAAGATACACTTAACTATGTACAACTGTATCATGTATGTATGCCATACAGTATGTACTGTATGGATGGATGGATGGCCGGATTGCATTCCAGTGCATCAAACTGTTCAGTCATATATTCTACTTTCATTATGCCTGTTATGTACAGTTTTTTTTTTTATAATTACATTTTATGTTGTAGTGTTAAGGTCATAGTGGGGGTGGTGTTATGCCCAACTGCATTCCATTACTATATAGAGGTGTTTTGTTTCCTTCATACGTACATAGGCAGGACAAACAATTAGAAACATCTCTTATTGGAATGTGTGATACAACACCAACTTTAAGCTCAATAACATTTCATAAAATGTCAAAAAAACTGGAACATTACACCAACTTTAGGCATCATATTGTACACTTAAAGATGTACTAGATTGCATTATATTGTAGGTGAATCTAATAAAGTGGCCACTGAATTTCCAGTTGACGGATTAGTTCGGGGTTTGTGTCGTTGTAGGGACACTACACTACAGAGTTGACCGTTAAGACCACCGAACAACAGTTTTCCTGAGTAAAGCGAAAATATACAGAAACTATTACGAATGTTAAGTTTACAACTCATGATATTTAAAAATCCTAGTAAAAGCAACATTACAAGGGCATTGTGTAGTTTGAACTTACAGTTAGTTGGTGGTCCTTTGATTCCCCTGTGTCCTTCATGGTCACATGCAGTCAGAACGACAGATAATAAGCGTCAACAGCAAACGGGACACTGGAGCATTCCCCTCACTTTGGGCAGGCTACCTAACCTACATGTCACCTCCTCTAAAAGAACACCTGCAGTACACACACTCAACAAGTAATGGACTCTCTGCAGCTGCTGTAATGGTCTCTGACAAGCTCAACAACCTCACGTCGTGTCTTTCTCACTTAACGACCTCCGTTGTGTTAGTCCCAGCTAGTCTCTATTTCTTTACGTTCTTCATAGTGCGTCGTGTGTTTTCACCATGGACTGTAGGTTTCCACTCAGCAGGTTAGAAACACGAAACACGGGAATAATTTATCCGGCGGCAGACGAAGAGCTGGAGAGGTGGTAACACTGGCAGCAGCCCACCTGTTAGAGCCACTTCCCTGTTTGTCCTTGCTCCACTCCGCTACCCTGCTGCTGCTGTGGGTTGCTATCGATATTATTACACAGCCATGGTTGCTATGTGTGTGTGCGCGTGCGAGTGCTTGTGCGAATGCGCGTTCGTGCGTGTACGTTGTTGTCTATGGAGATCGTGAGCAGTGGTGTTCTATCAAGCTACACTTCAAACCTAAATTACTTCCGATGATATAATAAAACCCCGTGTTTTTCAATATTATTTTCTGTCACAAATACATTGTTGTACAATTTAACTAAGTACATTTACGCAAATAGCCTGTACAATGTTGAGGTAGGCCTAATAGGGTTTCCATTTAATGCTACTTTAGAGGCTATTTCTTCTCCTGTATATGGGCTACAAAATGGCTTTTATACCTTTAACATTGCTTTTATCATTATCAGTTTGTTTTATTGCTAGTATCCTATTTTTCTATCTCTTTTGAACTTAATTTTATGTTCCCTTCTTATGTCTCGTTATTAGTCTAAAAGGCCTACTTTTTTCTCTTGTAAAGCACTTTAAGCTGCATTTATGTTATATTAGGTGCGATATAGATCAAGATTAGTTTAATTAAGGTAACAGAGTATTTTAATAGTGGGATTATTACTTATGTAAAATATCTTAATACTGCCATAAGTATTAACTTCCATTCCACCACAGCAAATGGAAACACAGGCTATATACAGGCCTATCTGGTTACTATTTATCGTTTAGACTTGTTTTTTTTGTGTTCCACACTTACCTAAAAAAATCAGGAAAGCCTCTAGGCTACTGTGTAAAGTTAACCAGAATAGTTTTTTTTCTACAGTCATACCTATCTTAATTCAGTTTTCAAACAGCAACACTTAGACTTTGCTGACATCTGCTGGAAGAATTAAAAAATACATTTCAGTGCTCAACATTTAAGTCCACAAATTGCCAGACCTACCTTTATCTCCACAGCGATGTGTTAAGCAACTTGTTAGACTTTTGGGGCGCTTTGGTGTTGATCATAAGTTTTCCCTGTGGTATTGTGCACCCAAAGGATGTGGAGACCCAACAACAAAATGAAGACACATAAAGTTGTATTCAAAATGGATTTATTTAACTCACAATTAGACCCCGTAGTATGGGGTCACACACAAAATTAAGCACCATTCTCGGTGCCTGTACAATGTAACATGCTTAAAGAAATTACACTTACTAAAATAATTAATTAAAAAACTGCATGTATTAAATCCCTACAGAACATTGTTGTTAGTCAATACAAACATGTACTGGTTGGATTTATGTAAATATTTACCTTATTCCCATTATTCACGGTTAGAGCAGCACAGCTTCCAAAGACAGAAACTGCAACTTTTTTTATTGTATTAGATATTTAGAGAACATGAATGACCGGCCCTTTAGAAAATACAACAAAAAAAAGATTCTATGTGACGTCGCCACACAAAACTAGAAAAAAATATATAAAAATTGGCACATTGTTTAAACTAAATCAAAACAAACCACATCCAAATAAGACTGTCTGTTATTGTAAAACCTATTTACAGAAGCCGTGGTCTCAAGGTAGTCTCGTCTCCAGGAGATTTAAGATTCACTTGCAGGAGTGTCAGTGTGTGATTGTAAATAAATTAAACTTCAACAATACCTCCCGCTGTGTGTGGCCAGTGCCGGGTTTGTGCTTCACAAATATCAAGCATGAAGCATAATACATAGAAAATAATATGTTTAGATCAGCTGTCATGCTTCTCTTTAGAGACATGAATGTAAGTTTTGTAATGTAAAAAAATACTTTGAAACAGGAGAGACAAATCATACTAAATTGTCTGGGTTTTTTACTTTATAGTGACCACGTTGCTATGTCTTACTGCAGTGAGAAATTCATCCTCAAAACATCTTCTATCAGCTGTTTTAACAAAGTAATGTTTGTCAAACTCAGGTGAATAAAGACAATCAAATCTTCCCTAAATGTGTCTCCAATAGATGACACAGCATGACCAACACATCATATTAAGAGCAGGTTGAATTCGACAGCATGTGTCATAAATATTTTGCAAGTTCCCCGGAAAAATGTCTCGGTGCAGACAAGTGTGATTAATTATTTATGAGCACAGAGAACAGTACCGATATGGTTCCATTGTCCTGAGACTGCACAGCCAGATGTTCCACTTTGTTCTCTATGATGATTGGAGTAGCCACACACTCTTTTGTCTGTTGAGCGTGTGTGTGTGGTGTCGTATCCCTCCTCGATCAGATAAAGAAGACTATGCTTGGAAGTCGTTCCCAAAGTGTCTAATCTGCTCCTCGGTCATGGACAGATAGGTGGCCCGCATACTGGGGGAGTACTGTGGAGGAAAAGTTAAACACACGGACACAAACATGGGACATTACAAGTTGATTCTGTGAGCTGAGTGTGAGGTTTCACAGGTATGGACTGACCCCAATCATCAGTTATAAAGACAGAAAATGGCATGGGGTTTTAAAGGAACAGTCCATTGAAAATCTATATTTTGAGAATCAATTTCTCACCACTTGTAGGATTGAAATGTGGCTTTGTAACATGTACATGAACATAGATCTGTTACCTTCAGACAGAGCCAGTATTTATGCTAAGTTAAACTGTTTAAACTACTAACTAACACTTAAGCTAACATTACCCCTAACCAACCCTAACATTCTTAACTTAACCCTACCCCTAACCAACCCTAACCCTGATATTATTGACCTAACCTTAACCAATATCACATTGTCCCTAAACCTAACCAACCGATCAACCAATCAGAGGCAAGTCATGCCTTTGTCTGTCCTTTTGGCCTATCCAATCTAGCATCAACCAATGTCAAACTATTTCTTTAACATTTCCTATCATTTATATTGCCAAAATGCTTCCACCAGACCAGTATTTATACCCGCCCTTCACCCCCTGTACTGCACAATGTTTAGCCTTTTATTTAATATTTTCTTCCACCTTTTTGGACTTTTGCCTGCCTGCTATTGTCCCTGTCTTGTCTGTAAGTCATGAATTTAAGTCCTCACCTTGCGTTTTGATGCATTTTTACCCAACTCTGGTTTACCATCCGAATCCACCATAACTGCTATCAATGCAAGCTGACTACAGTTGCTATCTTCCACAAAGAAGATCATCAGCAAGCCTACAGGTGCTGAATGTTTTATGCTCAAAAGATAGATTTTCTTAACTCATACATACAGACTCAGGGCATAGATGACAAAAGGATTCTACAGTTTGTTTAAACAAATGAATTCATTACTTAATTTTTAAATTAGTAACACATCAATCATGTTGACATTAACAGTAACTGTGAAATCACTCTAAATCTGTCACTACCTAAGTAAAATCAATTCTATAGCAGTACAGAGCGCCTGGTGCAACACCTTGGGCAGTACAATCTATAGAATTAAATTAGTGGAACCGCATGCACAGGGAGGCCAACTGTGAGGAAATCCAGGGACATAACTACAGTACCACCCTGTGAACACTAGGGGCAGACAAACCCTCACTAACTCAAACAGACTTTCTGGAATGGGGACAACAGGTTTTGAGTTAAAAAGCCATGCCAAACAGGAAAACTGCACAAGAACAAAACAAAGTATTGTGAAGGAGAGGGAAAAGACAGAAATGCAACAGAGGATAAGTGTTAACCCTGAGGAAGAGTTGAAAAGACTTACTCGGTTTCTATACTGCTGAGAGTATATCTCCAAAAGTTGATAAAAAAGAGGAAATATAGAAATGAAAGATACATACATACATACATACATACATACATACATACATACATACATACATACAAACGTACACATGACAAACAAACAAACAAAAAATATATAAAAGAAGCTGTTAGCTGCAGACTACTGCATGATGCTGTACAGTTGAAGTCATGAGGGAGAATTTAATTACACATCACTTGCTGGCATTAATTAGGAAAGAAGTCACAAGTGCATCACATGTTTTGAAACTAAAACTGTGGAAATACACAAATAAGAAAAGTAGAAAACCTATTGATTTGTTACATCTTTTTGTGGAAGTAAAACCTACGCATAAAAACAAATTTGATGCAATTTTATAAAAATAAAACATGTATTTTCATTGTATTTCCTTGTGATCACACCTTTGTCTCTCTAAATTACACTTTAAAAAGGAGTTTGCAAAGCACTGATCTAAAGTAGATTAGATACCTGAAGAAAGCACCTAACTGCTGTATATCAACACACAACATGTGCATCATGTTATTAAGAGGCTTTGCCCAGTGAATAATTAATCTGAAATGTTTCTTTTTTTATCTCCATGATGTACAGTAACAGGAGACTAGTGACCCAGTGAGAGAGAGAGGGGGGGTCACTCTCTCCTGGGAATTTGGCCTGAGAGAGGCTAAATGATGTTCACTTCATGATTAAATATTAATCACATTACTTCTCCTCTTCTTGTTTTTGTACTGTAAGTCAGCCTCAGTAAGATATGGAGGGCGGAAGAAGGCACAGTGTTCAACAAAAGATCATCTCATTAAATACCTTTAAAAAAATTGTTTTTAATTAAAAGGTTATTAGATATGGCTTAACATTTGATTGATGTTAAAGTGAAGTTTAAGGAAGGAAGTGAGCTGAGTCACTGGGTGAATATGCGAATAAAATAATCAGCAGTTATTCATGATAAAACAATTTCCTGTGCTTTAAAAGCTAAATCTGTCTTTTAGCTCAGAGGGAAGTGACATCATAGGAAGTAATTGGCCTCTGGGACCCAACGCACCGAGGGGGGTGGCGAGCCTCGTCCTATCAAAGGCACGTTCTCGTACCGCGGATTTCCCCCGAACAGAGCTGTCTGGTTCCTGAGAAAGAATGCAAGAAGTGACTCAGCTGAGTTATGAAATTTACAAATCCCCCTTTGCTCCACACATGATTTCAGTTCGCTCACATGTACTCAGGCACAGGGGCGTTGGAGACAGCTGGGGCGGGCGGATGTAAGCTGTTCTGGCTGCCCATGCTGCTGCTGTAGCTGCAGAAGCTGTGCATGTTGGTGAGGTTGGGGTTCTGAGAGGCTATCCGCCTCGTTCTCGGGTTGAATGGATCCTCCTCATCGATGTCGTCGTAATCTCGTTCTCTAGAAGTGGAGGGAAACATCATAAGAAGAGCCTGTGAGGTGTGCTGGAGGGAGAGATGTCTGGCTACAATACTGTGTGAGGTGAAAGTCACCACTAGCGAAATCAATGGATGTAACTAACCCCCTAACCCTAAGCTCTGGTAGACAATTAGGGTAGGTACTCAGGGTGCCTGTATCATGAAAAAAAACAACTTTTTCTGGGATTTGGGTTATTTTGTGTCTCTGGTGGATCCATACACATACAAATTTGGAGAAAAAAACCTATCCATGCTTTTTTGAGTGAGATCCAGATTTCTGAATGTCCTTTGCCTTCAGTCTCCGGGTGAGCTGTTAAAAATCTGGAGGACTTTCTACGCCACTAGCCAAGACAAGGTGACTAACCGTAGCACATGCTAGTGCTAGCATGCTAGCTCGTTTTCAATGGCAAAACACTGCTACAACACACACTAGTTCACCATAATCTACAAAAGAACAACTTCCATGTCCCTGTTCTGCAGGTATTCCACAAGTGCCCCTCGTTTAGAAGAAGTCTCCCAGCTAATCCTGCCTTGTACTGACCAAAGTTTGGAAAAAGAGTAATCTAGCTGATGTTATCATTACCTAGCTACTGCACATGTGTGACTCCCAACAAAAATTTTTTAGAAGTGAGATGTCTCACTCTGGAGCTAATACAGAGACCCAACACACAGGGTGAAAACAAGATCTGCAGCAATGTGTAGGACAACAAAAATATGATGATTTTTAAAAAGGAAACCACATGAACCTATTCTGGTACAACCTCAAAATACAATTATGAACATGAAAATGAGAGCTAATATCGGTGCTTTAAGTTACTTCTTCTCTGAGTCGTAACTCAGTCAAATCAAAACCTACAGACATGATGTGTATATTTTTAGATTCATTTAGTGACATACACTAACACACAAGATATCACCATCCATAACAAATAAACAGCATGAATCGGCTTGGAATTCATAAACAAGATGTTCCATCTAACTGCAGAACTCTGCTAAGAATCATCACGTAAGTAATAGTGACAGTTGTCTGCACATCAATAGATACAATGCAAACAGGAACTGCTAAAGCATATTATTTTAACGGTGCCAATCAGCCAAAATGTAAATAAATAAAGGGGTAACAGAAACAGGGCTAAGTTATAACCCACATTGTACAACCCACAACTCACTCAATCCATGACATTTACTTCCTGTTTACATCCTCCAAAATATTGTGGGATCTGTAGTGACATAATTTAAAGCATGAATATACCCAAAATTAGTAGAAGAAAAAATATATCAGGGGTGACAAAAACATTAATTTATTAGCTTTTTTCATATTGGAATCTCAATCATTTCCGTACATTACTAAATTGTTGCAGCGGGGCAAACAATGTCAAGCTACATAAAAAAGTTATTCCGGAGCTCGACACCTACACTCACGCAATTGAATTTGTATTCGTAGCAATTGTACAATTGTAAAAACAAATTCACACACATGCAGAGGTAGTCTCATACAGTGGGTGAAGCTGCATAGACATTGAAATGGCTGCAGGAGGAGGAAATAAGGGCACTCATGCAGGTAGAGGATCAGAGAACAAACTGACCTGCAGGCAATTTGTCTCCATGCCCTGGGAATGGCACACAGCATGACAGTAAAGGCACAGGCTGCCAGGGAGGAGAAAAGGCAGAGGTAGAGTACACCCTCCACCCCATCATAGCACACCCCCACCATTGCATCTAGGTAGTCCTATAAAGGTCAAACAGATAATATAACACAGATGAAAAGATAGATGCACAAACAGTTTGTCTGTACAGACGGACTCTTACTTTCATATTTGAATTCACGGCAGAAAAAAATGAACCAACAATGAAAAAGCACGTAGTTGTCTCCATTATTGTTTATGACTCCATTATTATTGATGTAAGCTGCACTGAAGTCAAGAGCCACACTGTACAGGTTCAACAGTGCAAGGAACTCAGTTTAGAAAAGTTATTCTCATTTGAGATTCTCATGAAATTCTTTCTGTTGTGCATTGCTCTGCTTTGTTCCAAGTTCCTCTTTCAGTTCGATGCTGAAATCCTGCTTGGCCACTTACTCCCCTATTGACCTAGTTCAGCTGCTGTGATGCCAATTAGGATGCAGTGAACAAACCTTGTTGAGCCCCCTGCAGTCCAACAGGGCAGTCAGCTGGTGCAGACTGGCCTCCGAAGAGTTAAGCAAATGCTGGATACCCAGTAGGTCTCTCTGTGGGGAGGTCAGAGTATCACTGACAAACACTTGAGCACTTATTATCCTTTTAATGTTACTCCAAAAATATATTTGGACTCTGTTGTACTACAGCTTTAAAGTCATAGCTTGGGGTTTGTGTGTGTGTGTGTGTGTGTGTGTTTAAAAGATACCTCAGCTGTGGGAAACAGAGGCACAGCAAACTGCAGCAGACCCTGGATCTGGATCTGCATGGTGGTCAGGGACCTCTGGAAGATGGTCAGAGGCTGCAAACAAGAAAGTGTGTTTGGATGCATGCAGAGTCAAGAGAATGCAAATGAAGAATAAACACTAATCCTAATGGAAGTCTCAAAGGTCCCATGGCATGAGAATGTCACTTTATGAGTTTTTTTTAAACATTTAATATGAGTTCCCCCAGCTTGCCTATGGTCCCCCAGTGGCTAGAAATGGTGATTGGATCAGATGGGCAGATCTGGAATTCTGCCCCTTATGAGGTAATAAGGGGCAAGGTTACCTCCCCTTTCTCTGCTTTGCCCACCCAGAGAATTTGGCCCACCCATGAGAGAGTGACATCATAACTTTCAAACGAGCAAAATGGCAGCTGGTCTAAGCCCCACCCACAGCCATCCCCGTGCCCCCCCTCTCTCTTCCTCAAAAGCTACAGGCTCAGAAATGGCACATTGTGGGACTGGCTCTAGTGGCTGTACAGTAGCTGCTGTCAAATAAAAGTATGTACTTGCATTTTTAAGAATGAATAAGAAAAAATATGCAGACTTCTTTCTTTCCCAAAATGAAAACACACTGAGGAAAGCATAATAGCTATCATAATGAATCTTATTTTTCTGTTATTTAATTTGTTAGTTTATTTAAAAGGGACAATTCAGATAAATAAATAGCCAAAACCACAGAGTGGCCAGAGTGAGCTATTTTTTTCACTAGGTCAAAATATATAAAAGAACAACAGGGTGAGCAAGAAAAAAGTTTGTAATTGTGGATGTGTAGGTTTATGATCCCACCAACAGGGGGCAAAATAATCCTCCACATTTGGTACTTTCTTAGTGGATAATCACAACCTGCCTGAAAGACAGCACCTTCTGCCCAATGCCTCTTTTTTAATTAACATTCAAGCATAACGGTACTAAATTAATCAGTCACATCTCCAAAGTCAAATTGTATCTTCACAGTCGCCCAACCTAACAAGAGTCTTGAAACCCCCAGGCCTTTGGAACAATGTTCTATTAAAACAGGATATGGTCAATTACCTCAACCATCCATAAATATAATTGCTTTCCTCTGATCTGACATTTCTTCTCTGGGTCTGCATGACTGTGCGTTTAAACTTCTCTCTGCAGCATAATCCAATGTCCTGATCAGATTTTGCTTTTTATTTTTAGCTTGGGTGAGCTTGTTCAGAGCCAAATAAAGTTGAACAAAAGAAAGGAAAAAAAAAGAAATGACATGTGAAATACATGGGCACAGAGTGTAGAACTACAGGGCACTGTTGTGTTTCAGGCTCAGAGGACATGAATGGGACATATAAGCGAGAAAGAGAGCAAGAGTTTGTATGTTTGCCAATCAGAGTGGATTTCTGTATCTGGCAGCTTGTTTGTGAACTTTGCACCTGTTGGGTATCTGTGTGGTGGAGAAAGGAGTGCTGACTTTGTTTACCAGGCAGGGGTGATGGCTGTCTGCCCTCTGCTGCTGTGCTCTTGTTATCCTAGGGGCATGTCTATGAGAGCCAGATAATAAGATCGGAGCTCTGCTGGGCCACAGCTCGCACACATTGACTTCACCACTGACAGATAATGCCAGTGATGTAACCCACAATGTATACTCTTCTTCTCCATAGAGTAAGCTCACAAAACTTTAGGAGAGAAAGATATACCAAATAGTTTTATCTAATCTACAATTTTACAGCCTTTGTTATGGGAGCTTTGTAACATTTTGGCTTGTTTGCTTGATACATGCCAAAGACAAAAAGACAAATGATGGTGACAGCCTGGGAGATAGTGTTGGATGCTTTGCACTTTTGTAACATTCAGCCAGATGTGTGAGGTGAAGTTAGGGTGAGAATCAGCCCGACAGTGTTAGATAGAGAGAAAGAGCTTGACGAAGATCAGCCTTCAGGGGCAGAGAAATTAACTCCCCATCCAGCACAGATTTCACAGGTCAAAAGATGTTTAGAGAAAAGTTCAGTGAGCATAATTTGGTTGAAAGATTAATGTCTTTAACAGTATTTAACTGACTGTATATTTCAATTTGTATGGAGGACTTGCTCCATAGTTCAATAAAGTCATTAAAATACTGTTAAACATTTTTCTTATGTAACTTAGATGCAGGGCAGTAGCCAAGATACCGCACCCCCTTTTTATATTTTATTGAATCAGTCAACAGATAATTTCTATTCCTTTCTTATTAATATCTTCTTTGAATCTAATTTCCAAAAATAAAGCTTTAAACAATGATCCTTCTTTATACTCCCAGGACAAATATTTTTATAATGTCAGTCCTCTTTAGGGCTGTGTATTTAACCTTAAATTCTAAATACTGACCAAAATGTATCTCTAGCAGTATCAATCCAAGATTTTGTTTTTTAAAGCAAAATAAAGGGGTGAAACAGATGCATATTCCCCAAAGGAAGGTATTGTACAGACTCAGACACCAGTGCCTATCCTTAGTCCTTTGTATCTTTATTTTGTTGGCCTAAATTTAGTCCAATTTAAGTATAGCGAGTCTAAATATACTGTAATTGGCTTTGTAAATTACCCAGTCTGTACATTTTTTAATTGTAGAATGTTAACTCCCCCCACATTCCCAGTAAATATACCATTGACATGAGCCAGTGTTAGCTGTTGGCCCTGATTATACTAGACCATTAACTGAAACAGCTGTTTAAACATACACACGTAAACATCTTTTGACCTGATAATCACCATGCCAATGCTCGCTTGTTTATATCAGTCAACATTCAGCAAAGTATCCTGTTTCCTACCTGCTGGAAAGGGTTGGAGAGAGTCTGGTTGCAGTAAAGATAGTAATGAACAATATCTGTGAAAAAAACAAAACAGGCGGAAGAAGGTGATTAGAAGCATTTTTAACCGTCATTTTCCAAAGCGCAATTAGTGTCATGGTACAGCTCCATGCTTTCATGATTACAACTCCATTAACGCAACACTATTCATATAATTCACAGTGAAACTCACCAGCACCGATGATACCCTTTGTCTGGCTCATGAGGTACTTGTCAGGGGAGACGCAGAAATCACTTGTGCCCTGAAATGAAAAAACAGGAGATGTGTGAGAGCAGTGATGAGAAAGAAACCAGCTAAACAGAATGAATGGCTCTTAAAATAAGGCGGTTAAAACCAGGAATTCATGATAACCATCAGAGAAGGAATGGATCGGAGTGCCAAATACTCTCCCTGACAGTAATAGTTTTAATAGTGTTATTAACACTTTAAAAGTCTATTTCATACAAAAGATAAATAATGAATGTTCGTCTAATCCACTTAAACATGTCTAGTCAGGAATACTTTTCAATTCTGTCACTCACAACCACTTTGACTCCACCGCACAGTGCTAACAAGAGAGCTGCCTTGGCTAAATAAGAGAAGTGATGAGTCTTCTCCAAACCGCACTGTCTGAATGTTAAATGTCCCCTGGGCTCAGGTCAAACAGTACGCGTAGCTTTACCTTCTCTGGAGGGGGGACGATAATGAGCAGCGCACATAGATAAGATACAGCAAGCTGAGTTCATCAAAAAACACGAGCTGGTTTGTTAGAAGCAAGGGATATGAGGAAGCTCTGCAATTCAGGAGCAAATTTGTTAGAATTCCTGAAGGGATAAGGGATTTTCTGGGTCTGTCTACCCGCTGTCTGTAATTAAGAGTTTTGCAAAGGGTTGCATGATCTATTCATTTATTGTGAACTAAGTGACTAACTGCAGCCTACACACACACACATTTTGAAGATTACCAAAAAGAATCTCAAACATCGGCAGTCAGTCAAGTCCAGAAACACATGCACACCTGTGAACACAGACTGCAGCCACACAAGAAGATCCTCAGAAGGACAAACAAAAACACACTCTACAACACACCACATTGGCATGCAGTGTTCATCTGGATGTGGTGGTTGTTTTGACTTCATTAGAGCACAGCCACAAAACTCGTTGTCATTTAAACAGTATGGCTGCAGTGACAAGTACAATTTCACAAGTTCAACTCTGAGTCAGGGTGGAGGACCAAGCATTGCGGTGCTTTTCAGATATTTTCAGATGGCAAAAATGTTCTGGGCAATTTGACGGCTAAGTGGCCCCTGCTGCTACCCTCAACAGTCGAAAACCATTAAAGTCAGTTCATGTGGAGAGTTGCCCAAAGGTGGGAATGTCAATTTAGTTAATCTCTGCAATGGACTGATGACCTGTCCAGTGCTTGTTACAATCTGCAGCCCCGGAAAGCCAAGCGTCTGAGTGAAACCATTATTGAAAAAAAGAGGAAATAAAGGAAAGTAAAAGCACATTTAAGATTGAACAAAAGTGATAAAATGATTCAAACGAGATTCATGTTGTAAAGTATTAATGCTGAATCAGATAGTCCATCAATCAATTATCCCATTAGCAGTAAATTAATTCCAATTAATTAACTGCAATTTTTATCATTGATTAGGCATTACATTTTTAAAGAAAATATTCACGTCCCAGCTTCTCAAATCATCATTTAAAAAGGAATGTCTTTGGGTTTAGACTATAAGTCTGACAAAAAAAAAGCTTTTTTGAAGACGTTACCTAGGGCTTTTCCCAACATTTTGAAGACTAAGTGATTAGTCAAAAGTCAACTCTAGAAATGTGTCATGCATACTCCGAGCTGTGCAGACTTTACTGAGTCACAGAGCAGTACATACACACACGCAGTCTGTATAACCCTCATGCAAGCAGGATGCACACACTCTCCACACATGCAAAGGAACACATGTAACAGGCCGGTATCACTCGATTGAGAAGACACACAAACACAACACACAATCATTCACACAAAGACATGATGTCTGATGGTGCATGAGAGGCCACTGCTGATTGTTCATGTTATTTTTGTTTGTTCAGAGCTGACGCCTGAGCAATTATAGGGCATTTTACTGTTACGCGGTGGTGATGTTTGCTCTCAGGGAGAGAAAAGGCACAGTGGATGTCAACCATACAGTCCAGTCAAGGTCATAGTCAGGAAAACACCACGTGACAGACAGGTTACATAACAGGACAAAGTATTTGTCATGATTTTGTAACACACACTGATGACAACACGTAAGAAAGATTTCTGACATTTATTTCATTCATCAAGGGGCCACATTAAACCATTACTGGACGAATTGCTATGAAATTTAATTTGGATATTTATGGTCTCCAGATGATCATTTCCTATAACTTTGATGACCGGCTGATCTCTTTTTTGTTTTTTGTCTTAGCTCTGAAAAAAGATGCAGATATTCATGGTCTTTAAAGGATGGCTCTTTATTTGACCATTTCTCTACTGCTTCATCCATGCAATAATCCCCACTTGTACACAAACAATATGAAAAGCTGATGGACTTATTACTATTTTTTGAATGTTTTGATGCTCCTAAATAGGCTTAAAAAACGTTCTACACAAGGTAACTACTGGCTGGATTACAATGACATTTGCAGTGAATATTCAAGGTGATGAGAGAAGGAACACCTTTTTGGTCTGTATAGTAGTTCTGTATTGTACATTGCTGCAAGGATTAGTTGACTAATTGTTTAGCTGATTGACAGAAAATGCTGTTTTTAGCCTCTTAAATTGAAAGCCAAAAGATTTCCTGCTTTCTTTGCATAAGATGCTGAATGTATTTGCGTTTTGGACAAAACAAGACATTTAAAGAGATCAACTTGGACTGTTGTTGTTGTTACCAAAGGATTAATCAATAAATCTAGAAAATAATCTGCAGAATAATCAAGGATGAAAATAACCGTAAATTGTGCAGCGTATTGAGCGTATTGAACATTGCATACTTGCAGGATTTAAAGTCTTGGTTTCATAGCCTTGGTATCACAAGGAACCGACAGGATCAGGCAAATGTAGACCACAGACGGAGGAGACATTAGTAACAGGGACATAAAAAAGGACAATGAAACCAGAGCTACTAATTTGTTGTAACTGATTGCACCTCCTGCCACTTTCTACCCAATGCTCATTATCTCCAACTTAAATTCCCACATGATAACAATCCTCTCCATCCCCCATTCAAAACACAACATCCAACAACAAACCTGAGAAAAATAGCACACATGCCTGGGGCAGGTATGTGAAACACCAGTGCTTATTAATCTGATATTCTTTCAAACGCGTCTTTCTATTTTCGCATTTCTTGTAAAAATAATTTTAATTTTATTCTTACCCTCTATGTCATTCAAACAGTTTTGTGACCATAATAGAGCAAACCACTGAAATTATTAACCTATTCAACATGATAGTCTTTAAAAAGCTGCAATTGGAATCCGGTTACATAAACCATGACTTTGCATCAAGTTATTCAGATTCCTATAATGATGCTGACAAGATTTGGGTCTGGGATTTTGTTCATTGTTGGTTTATTTTCAGCTGTGTGCTGTTAGACAGCAGAGATCAAAAGCATATTAGGTGACAGAAAGCCAAACCAAGATCAGAAGATCGTTCTGAAATTGGGCACTAAGAAAACGCTCAAACCTTTTAAGATGACATTCTAGCTCACACACATTTTTCTGAGAAGGCTAAACATTTTTAGTAAGGCAAGGGGGGCCTTAAAAAAAGACCCTTGATTAGCTGTTTGCCGCTAATAATATTCTGGATTGGAAAGCTTGACGAAAGTGCAAAATACAGTATCCTATGTTAACATTTTGGTTAAAAAAAAGGTGCACATGTATCTCAGAGTCAGTGAAAACATTTGATGTGATGTGATTGCTCTGACAACTGTTTCCCATCCTTTTGTGCGTTTAAATACATTTATACACATTATAGGTACAGTATATCCACATAAGCGAATGTTGTGCAGTGTATAATCATTTCTCCTCCAGTACCTCCGACACATTCAAAAAAAATTTCAACTGCAGTGTGTGTAGTTGTAACAATTTATCATCACAGTCAGGCCCCATGAGAATTGATTGCAGACCAGTTTGCACTAATTTACATATTAGGGTAAGAGAGCAAGTCAGAGGCGAGGAAGTGAAGTAGCTCACCACAGCAGTGGCCAGGTCAGCTCCCAGAGAAGTCCAGCTCAGGACCAGCGTCAGCACTCCAAACACCATCATCCTGCAGGGTCACAAAGCAACAACAGGGTTACAATGACACTCAGGCCCATAACTCAAGCCTCAGCAACCAAGGACATGATGGCTTGGTAAAGTTTGACGTTTATCTAAATGAAGTAAATTCTGTCATTTTTTGAATTAAAACACAATAAATAATTATTAACATCACTTGTTCCACTTTGAAGTTAAGCAATGTTTGTGATTACAGGGGGAGGCACAATCACACACTGATTTTTTTGGCCCCTTTGTGGCAGCAGAAGAAAGTTGTTACAACTGACATGTTTCACCTTTTAAATTGATATAGAAAGTTTGCTAACAACTAGAGTTGTTCCTCGTCACAAAGAGTTTAACCTGAGCAGGGCCACACAACAATTATAGCAATCATATCATACCCATACAGGGTTTGTAGCGTATAGCTGTTTCAAAAATAGGTCACGGTCAAAGTTTATTTCTACAGCACCTTTACAAACAGTCACTACTGCTAAGTGCTGTACGGATACAGAAAACGGCATAAGATAAAAAGCATAATAAATAGCCGGAAAAGCCAAACTAAAAAAGAATAAGCCAAAAACAATAAAAACAGATAACAGATAAAAACTTTACTTAATAAAATGTCACGGCTCAGCTTATGTTAAAAGCCAGTGCCAAAAGATGTGTTATTAAAAACTCTCAATAGAGGTAGCTGCTCTAATGTTGAGAGGAAGAGAGTTCCAGAGCTTAGGACCTGCTACTGAAAAAGCTCTGTCCCCTCTGGTTTTCAGTCCGGTTCTGGGACAGTCTAAAAGCAACTGGTCAGCGGACATAATTGCTCTGACTGGTGTGTGCAAAATCAGCATATCAGATAAATATGATGGTGCTAGCCCATTAAGATGTTTAAAAACAAACAATGAGATCTTAAAATGGATTCTAAAAACGACAGGCAGCCAGTGGAGAGACAAATGTACAGGGGGGATGTGGTCACAGCGCTTTTTTAGTACAATGAGTTACAATAGTCCAGGCAATTTGTGATCAGGGCATGCATAACTGTTTCCAGATGGTTATGGGGCAGGTAAGGCTTGACCTTCCTAAGAAGTCTGAGCTGAAAAAAACTTGTTTTTACCACTGAGCTAATCTGTTTATCGAGTTTTTAAAAGAACTAAATAAAAACAATAAAAACACCAAGACTTTTTACAAATTGGCTGCAGTTTGAGGATACTGGGCTAAGAGCACTGTTAAAACCAGAGACATCGGGCTCCCCAAAAATTACAACTTCAGTTTTTATGACATTTAAGTTTAAAAAATTCAGTGACATCCAGTCTATTACTTCATACAGGCATTTACTCAGTGCTTCAACTGAGTTCATTTTGGTATTCAAAGGTAGGTAAATTTGGATATCATCTGCTAAGTAGTGAAAGAAAATGTTGTATTTTAGGAAAATTGATCCCAGGGGCAGCATGTATAGCGAGAAAAAGACTGGGCCTAAAATTGAGCCTTGAGGCACCCCGCTGTGAATCTGGGCTTTGATTTGAGTAAAAAGGCCTGAGGTTTACAGAAGAATACCTGTCTGTCCGATGTGACTGAAACAACTTTAGTAATGTGCCATTAATGCCTGCACAGGACTCGAGTCTTGACAATAAAATCTTGTGGTCAACCGTGTCAAACGGTGCAGTCAAATCTAAAAGCACTAGCACAGCAGAGCTACCAGAATCAAAATTTAAAAGAAGATCATTAAAAACCTTTTAAAAGAGCAGTTTCTGTGCTGTGACAAGATTTAAAACCAGACTGAAATTTTTCAAAGATGTTGTTGGAGTTAAGGTGCAATTGAAGTTGGGCATATACCACTTTTTCTAGAACGTTAGATAAAAAGGTATCTTAGAAATTGGCCTGTAGTTGGACAAGGCAGAGGGGTCCACATTGTGCTTTTTCAGGAGGGATTGTACAATGGCCTTTTTAAAAGCAGCTGGAACACACCCAGTTGAAAGAGACACATTTATCAGATTTAAAATACAAGGCCCAACAGAGTCAAAAACATCTTTAAAAAGTTTGGCTGGAAGGCTGTCCAAATAAATTATACAATTTCTTTAACAGACTGTATTGAATCGGTACTCAGTATGGGCATATACCAGTAAGCTAGTGCAGGTATTGGAATTGGTATCAGGTAGGTAAAAAGTTATATTGGAACATCTCTACCAACAACAGATGCTTATTAACATATACAGATCAACATCAGCATTCATGTGAGGTTGTGTTTTTGTCCACCTAATGCATAGATAAGTCCAACATTCACTCTGCCTGTTGGTGCAGAAAAAGACACTGATGACAGTGGTAAGAGTTAACCAAGGCACTATACTGTATGTGCTTCAAGTTTGTCTTTTCATAAAACATGAGGAACAAATAACATGCTATCAGATGCAGGCATCACAGATGACAAATGCAGTGACATTCTCAAAACTAAAGCAAAAAAGTAAAATTTTATTGAGTTCATCTTGCTATCAGCATCATATAAAGGGAGTACAGTGATGCAAATGGAGCTATTTCCATAACAGTTTCTGTTATTGAAAGGAAACAGTGTGTGCCCCTAAGGCCAGGAGTGGTGATCTCATTGTCCTGCCATCAACAGAAGAAGTCAGAGGTCATGTTTTTTTATGTGGGGGGTTGATTCTGCAGCCTCAACAGCTGCGGCGTGACTTCATGTATCGAGGAACAAGCACATCCGCTCAGCTGGCCTACATTCGGTTACAGCCCCCTGGGTGGGTGACTGTTTCCTGCACCCATATGATATATATTTGATATGATATAAAAATGTTTTGCTTTACAGTGGGCTCCCTCCCTGATGATATCATCATATCAGAACATGACATCAGAGACATGTTTCACTGAAGGGAGAGGGATGGGAAGGTTTGGGTGAGCATTCTAAATACAGGGGAGCTGTGATGTGCCTGTCTTTGTGTAAGCAGAAAAAGATCAACAACCATTAAAAGATGAGCACCGGTCCTATCATAGATGAGCTCTTGGTAGGTGAAATAATCTCCTGAAAATCCAATAAGCTCCTGTTAATTTGATCACTGTGGCACTTTCCAGATATTCCCCTTACAACATGTCACCTCTGTTTAAATATAATTTACGTGTATGCATGTCCAGGCCCTGTTCATGTTTTTACACTCTACAGCTCCCTGGATAATTCAATTCACAATGTACTGAGAAGATACTGAGCTCCCGACATTGAACTTACTAGCCATTGTGTTCTCATCGTTCCTTTTATCGTTCTTAACATTTATTTTCTCTTTCTATTCCCTCCCCCCTCACTCCCCTATCTTTACTCTGCCTTCTAACTCCCTCTTTTATCAGTTTTTCACTCTTGTAGTCTGTCTTTCCCTTTTTGTGATACAGAGACCTCCCTGACACTAAACAAGGAACTAGATGGGGATAGTGATAGCAAGCGTCACAGGAGTCCTTATTTTGATTCAAATTCGAGAAGCAGAACAGATGCAAAAGTTGCTCAACTGTGTCAGTGGTTTAGTGATGTTTACCGCATTAATGTAACATGTAAAATATATTTTTAATGCCTTCAGTTCACATTTTTTATATATATACGCATCCCAGAGCCAAAA
>NC_048427.1:4717539-4723720 GCF_013103735.1 Etheostoma cragini | reverse complement strand
CCCCCCCCAAAAAAAACAACAAATATAAATAAAGGAAAGCTGGAAGGAGCGGAGACACACACAAACACATACATAAACAAATACACAGAGAAGGACCAATCACATGCGCAGGTTGACCTCAAGGAGTCGGAGATGTTGCGCCAAGTGTCCAGGGTCTTTAGACCATACATCATGCCAGTCGAGATCACAACTCAGGCCTGGGTAATTGATTGCCCAGATCCTCTCAAGAGGAAGGGCGTAGCGGCCAGATATCACTAAAAACTGATAATGCCTGGATACCATACCATAGTTTTTAGGCTGCACAGTAAATAACTTCCAGATAGGATGGATGGGCAAATGACCTCTGCCAAGGGACACCATATGCCTTAAGTGCTGATATTAATGATATTAACTAATGTGGGGCTGTTATCGGCCTCCCACCAATAAGTATTATTGAAAAAAGGGGAAAAGTGTGCCAGTTACAAACTATATGGCAGTGTTTTTCAGCCAATCTCCAAGTCTTGATAAGATGTGAGATAATGTGGCCAAAGCGTAGCTGGCACTGTTTGTTAGAAACATTAGCCAAAAGAACATCATGGAGTGACCAAGGCTCTGTTGTAGCACTTTTTAAGGTACGCCAGCAAGCAGACTCATCTGGGCTAAACCAAGTGAGGAGGGGCCTCAACACAAAGGACCAAAAGTAATGTTTGAAGTTAAGAACTGAGAGGCCACCATCCTCCCTCCTTTTCTGTAGAGTAGACATTTCAGTCACGGCCATTTGTCTTTCCAGATAAATTTAGATACCCCTGATTGTAAGGGGTAAGGGGATTGTTACGCCAATAGCCTGAAGGAGGAGAGAGAGGTAGCATAGAGCTCACAAAATTAATCCTGGGTAAGACATTAATTTTAACCACTGAGATATGAGCTTGATTTGACATCAATTTTTCCATTTCTTTCAAAACATTGTTTAGAGCAACAGAACGTTATGTTTAGCAATTTGGCTTAAGCAAGGGAAGACCTCAATGCCTAGATAATTAAACTGCTTAATAATGGGGATGTTAGCAGTTATGGTTGAGATGCAGGCAGAGTCATTTAAATGAAGTAGTGCAGATTTTGACCAGTTCATTTTAAAGCCTCCTAAGCTTCCATACTCCTTGCATAAAGATTGAAGGTGAGGAAAAGACTAAGATGGGTTTTCTAAAAAGACCAAAACATTGTCCAAAAATTATAAGAGATAATGATGTGTATTACAAATACATATTGGTGACACTATAATTGACTGGCCATGGCTTGAGCCAGCAGCTCTAGATAAATGACAAATAATGCAGGACTCAAGGAGCAACCTTTGCAGGAGGATTGAGAAACTGAAAATAAAGAGAAGGATGTGCGTCTGGTTAAGACTCTGGCTGAGGGATTAGAATACAAAACTTGAATGTTACCAATGAAAGTTTTCCAAGGCCCATCACCTCTAAGACTGACAATAAAAATGGCCACTCAAATTTGTCAAAGGCTTTCATTGCGTCAAGAGAAAGAATTGACATTGGGTCTTATTGTCATCCGCCGCATCAACAATGTGGAGAATGCATCTAACATTATCTGCTTCTAGTCTCGTGTGAATTATTCCTTTTTGGTGGGAGTTCACTAATTTTGCAATATGAGATTCCAAACGACGGGCTAGGAGCTTTGCAAAGATTTTTATATCAGTGTTAATCAGGCTCAGAGGTTGACAGCTAGAGCAATCTGTAGGATCCTTATTCAGGAGTAAGGAAATTAAGGCTGTATTAACATCCCTTGAGAATTCACCCTTTTCAATAGAGAAGTTAATCATGTCAAGAAGGAAAGAGCCCAACTGTTCCCAAAAAGTTGCATAGAATTCCCAGGGGAATCCCATCAAAGCCCCGTCTAGCACCCTGAAAGTAATAGCGCTGTCTTGCTCTGTGAATTAGAAATCCAGTTTTCTGCTTCAGAAAGCTGTTAATTTCTTTCTTGACTATTGATCAATCTAAAGCTATCCAGTAAAATTATTTTGTTGAGTCCAATCTGGTGAACTCAGCTTCAAGGTTGTGCAGTTTCAGTGATGTAGCTTTGCGCGTAATAGAGCAGGAAATTATGGCGTTGCTCCTAATAAAACCTTTCATTGGGGGTCTTCTACAAAGCAACATTAATGTCTGCAAATATCTGGAATTCTGCTATAAACTGAGTGATCAAGGTTTCATTTTCCAGTAAAGAAGTATTAAAACGCCATCTAGCAGCATGTTGAGAAAGACGATCTAGGGTGGTGATCCAGAGGACCCCTTTATGGTCAGACAATGCCATTGGAAGTAACAACACTTTATCAATTTAATGAAATAATTGAGGGGATGCAAAAAAAAAATATTTTCTCGAAAATGATTTGTCTACATACCATCTACTAGGTGGGATTAACTGCACGCCAAATGTCTATAAGCTCCCAAGCTGTTGGCCCATGATTTCCAAGCATTTATGGCTTGCGAACCCCAGTGACCTTTATGTTATTAGGTGCATAAGCTGACCCAAGTGCAATTTTCCTAAATGTATACTCGATTGTAGAAATCACAATTGTGCCTGTAATAAATGTGTCACCTGTAATAATGCAATGTCAACATTTCTCTTTTTAAGTAAGGCTAGGGTGCTGGCTCGCTTGTGAGGTGCTCTCAGACCACACAGTTCCAAACAAAAAATGTAAGATCACCCCTTATCAAAAAAGCTGTGTTCTAAATGAAAGTAGATGTGGAAAACCAAGCTTCTGCCTTTCACTTCGTTAAATACTAATAATAGTGCATCCAAAGTTAAGCCCCTCAACAAACAGAACATGTGAGACACAGAACAAAAACAGACAAGAGAGTGACACACAAGGGAAGGCGAGAGGAAGGGGGGGAAACATAGCCACGAGGCTAATACTCAAAATAGGTCTGCAGCAAAAGAGAGAAGCAGCCCTGGTTGCAACCGTAACTAATTCCCATATATTAGTATATTTTATTAGCATAAACCTAGTAGCCTCCTAACTAACCTATGGAGCGCAGGCCACATTAAACAGGACAGATATGTCATTAAAAAACACATTCTCTGTAATCCTATCAGATACCAATAAAGTAAAACTAGGACACATCCATCAATTTGGACAAACCAAGAGTCCGTGTTCATCAGGCTGATGAAAAACTGCATTTACAGTGAAACACCTTCTCATCCACATCTTGTTGGACTCAGCCTGTTCATCAGCCTGTTCATCAGGCTAAGTCCATGGTTTGATAGAAGGCTTGATGCCGTTTGACCCTGAAGTTGCTGTAGTCCGGGGTAAAGCGAATCTTTCTGCCCCCGACCATGGGTGGAGATTTACGCACAGCCTGTAGGATCGCCTGACTGCCCTAATCTCAATCTGTACATCTGCCAGTTTCGGGATGATGCAGATGTTGCATTATCGGTTTCTGTCATCCATAGCTGCTCCTGAGAGTACTTTTCTGTTTCTTCAGTAATGCCTCTGCACTGGCATCCATTTTGCTGCATTGGGTTTTGTTCTTGTTTGCTATTCTGCTTTAAATGACTCTATTGAGCACAAAGTGATAGAATATCAGAGTTGGAACCATACAACAAGTATTTGGCAAAATTGGGCCAGGAGCCACACCTTAAGTCACCATCTCTGTCGAGCTGATCACGGGACTCCCAATGCCTTCAGTGCCTTGACTGTTTCTGTGTTTTATTTTTTACAAAATTATCTCTAATTCATGCTTTATCACTTGTGAAATACTGAGCACTTTCACCTCTTTGGGCTTCTAAAAAAATGTCAATAAAGAAAACAGAGCAGGAAAAATCCATATTTGGTTGAACTTGTTTTGTAAGGTCATAAGCCAAAAGGTTGGAAACCATTGGCCTATGAATCTGCCAGGCCGTGCCTGTTTGACAGTTTGCTGTTGCAGGATGTGTTATATGAAACTGCGTGAGCTTCTTTTAACAACTATGCCACAGGGCAACTGGGCAAATGGGAGAAATGCCCTCTGATCACCCCCTCAGTGTCTGCAGAAACCAAGCAAATCTGTATTTAGTTTTGTGCTCTTGCTGACAAATGGGATTCACTGAGCTACACCGAATAGCAGGAAATCGGGTGTAAAGCTGATGCAAAACACATCAAATGTTCAAGAGACCACTGAGCAGGGCAGAGAATTCTAGAAAATGCACTCTATAAGGATGAGGTCAAGTCACTCTGAATTAAATCAGTGTTGGAAATAGATTTTCTTCTTAACTGAGAAAAACAGACAGTAAACTGCTAAACAGAAAGTGACTTTACATCATTATACAAACCACCATCATTAATTGTGTCAATTCAAACCAAGTGAAATAAAAGGTGTATGCATTCCTTAATGCAGAAATGTAGGAGACATACTGGGAACAAGCTGCCAATTCTGCCCTTTATTAGTCACATCGTTCTTTCAAATTCTAATTTTGGCTTTAGCCTTGTGATTGTAATCGAAGGGATCATTGGAGACTAACTTAGAACCAACGTCATTATATTGTGTTTATATATATATTAACATATTGTGACTTTTAGGTGCAGAATTTATTAACTGTCAAGATAACACTGGACACACTTTAGTGAATTAATCAGTGTTTGGCACTGAGCTGCGTTGAGTTTGATGTGGAACATTTTGTTAGTGGGCAACTTGTGGAAAGTTAAAAGCTTTTACTTAAGTAAAACCTAAACTCATTGCAGACAGGCTTGTCATGTATATCAGTAAGCAAAGCAACAAACAGGTGATAAAGGATCAGTTTTTGTCTGCTTTGGTAGAGCAGGTATTGTTGCACTGCCATGCGCCCCAAGTGGAACTCTGGTGGAACTGCAACCAATTCAGAAGCCGGAAGTATCGAGAGAGTAGAACTTTTTGGCTACACTACAAAATTTGTTTGCAGTACTCAATCCAAAAAATGGTTTTTAGCACAATATGCAGTACAGAACAAACCAAAAGACATCTAGAAAAAAAAACTGCTGACAGAGAAGTCTATGCACGTCTCTCTTTCTCTCATATGTGGGCGTATCTTCTTGTCTAAGCCGTTACTGTGTCATGCTAGCACAGAGCCGGTTCTAAGCACCAAGAAGAGTCAGCAGGCCCCCAGAGTGTACTTTGCTCCTGAAGCCTCCAACCACTTCCACTCTACTGGAAGAGAGCATGCCTTGGGAGGGCAGACACTCTTGACACTGACTCATCTTGTGTGTGCGTAGGGAGTGGGAGAGTGAAATGGGGTTATGTTTGTGGCTAGTAGGGCAAGTTTAGTGAAGCTCACACCCTTAACTGCTTGATTAAGGGAGACAGAGTGACATGCATGCACGAATGGAGGTCCCGGTGGATTTCATGCCGTGTGAAAGCTCCTATACAGCAAGGAGAAAAATAAAAGTCCCATCCTGGAGGAGATAGATACACTTAAGCTTTAGATACTGTGAGGAGATAAGCAGAAGCACTGCATGTGTATGTATATACAGTACAGTATGTTGTGCCATGTATCATTATCAGTAATATCATCTGTCAGTGTAACATGTATTTTAGCATGTGGGAGTGTTAGGTCATAATTCAACACTTCCTGCCTCCTTTTCCAAAAACTACATAAAAAACTAAAAATAAAATTATAACCATTGACATTTTTCTTGTGTTATCTGTGGTTATGTTGAAATATAGCCTGCATGTGCTATTATTTATTTATTTACCTTTTTTTGTTCTCACTCAAAAGACAATCATTAATAATTAATCAGTAAATTGCTCAGTAAAGTAATATTCATTTGGGATAAAGGCCCTAAAATTATAAAGCTAAATAACAAATGACCGGAGAAAGAATTCCTTGTGATTGTTATCGAGTGTAATTCATGTCTTAAGCCATTTAAAGCACGTTGAGTGTTAAACTGGAACAGCAACCTGTAGGAAGTTATATTTTTGATAACATCAAATGGCTTCGCTCCCTTCTCTCCACAGCTCTCAAATCCAATTTGTAGAGCAAAGCTATTGACACAGCAATGTTCTGTGCAAGTTCAACCTACCGCTGGCATAGCTGAAAGGCAAATGGTGGAATACAACAGGGCTCATCGGGAAATGTTTGTGCAGATCCAATACTTCCCCGCTGTGGTCACAGGCAATTTCCCATGAGAAGAGAAGCGACTCCCACTTCCATCTCCCTCTGTCTACACCAACTCCTAATTCACATC
>NC_048427.1:4684854-4717439 GCF_013103735.1 Etheostoma cragini | reverse complement strand
TATATATATATATATATATATATATTTTCTCTTCCTCTTTGGTATAAAAGAAGAATTTAAAGCACAGCAAAAATATTTTTGAACTCATTAATAATAAAATGATTTTGTCTATCAGGACAACAAGATGTGGATGAGAAGGTGTTTCACTGTAAATGCAGTTTTTCTATTTTAAATTGAGTAAAGTAAATGCATCTAGGAGTAACTGAAACTATAAATGGGTTCTAGTTTTAGCTAAGACAATGTACAAGCAATAACCTAGTGATTTGGAAAGATGAACATTTTGTAACAATGTTATTCAGTTTCATGTTGTAACATCTGGACTAATAGAATCTGTAGTGGCGGCTGCAGCAGCACAAATGTATCTAAAACTAAATGAATGTTTCCATGCATTTACTTAGGTCAGCTAATCTCCCAATCAACTACTCCTTGCATCCATCCCGCCCCTGGCTCTTCACCTTCTGTCTTTAGGAAATCCACACATTAAAAAAACATGAAGCCAATTATTTCGCTTTTGTACACAAAAAACAGCTATTCCCTCTATAAATAGTTCAGTTTTACAGGGAGTACATTAGACTCACGTTGTAAGCAGCCAGCGAGACTGCTTGGCCAGCCCCAGACAGGCCAGTAGGCAGATGATCAGGTCCAGGATGAGGATCAGCAGGTAGGTGAGCCACCTGCAGAGACAGAACGAGACCATATACTGTAAAAAAGAGACCCGAAAATTAAACTGCTACTGCTTAATGCATGTCCCTGCAAAGTAAGAAGAGATATGTCAACGGGAAATTCCGGTTGCATGTAACTTAGTCTACCTTTGTCTGAAATCGACGACCCACAATTTATGAACATTTTTAGTGGGACTCTATTTGCATTACCAATGTAAACTGCATATGTGTCTTGTCATAACACATTTGTTTTTTTAAAGCACTGTGACATACAAACAAAACAGAAGTGGGAGTTAAAAACCAGGAGGGGAGAGTATCTTGCTTATTTTCACCTCAATAGACACACGCTGTCATCTGATGTGTGTGTGTGTGTGTGTGAGTGTGTTTGTGTGTGTGTGTGTGTGTGTGTGTTGATGCTTGAGGGTCTAATCCTGTCCAGTATTGCCCTCCTAAGTGTACCCATCTGTTGTGTGAGCAGCGGTCAGTCTATGACCGAACACAAAAAGCCCGTCCAGATGGTTAATAATGGATGGACTCAAATCCATATGGTTGAATCTTTTATGCTGTGAAACAAACAGGGGGATGGGCAGTTATATCACCTTTTCACTCTGATTTATCAATCTACACATCTTATTAAAGTCACCTCCCTTTCTACTCCTTCAGTGTGCGTCTTGCTCTCTTTTTCATTCATACCGCCTGCACTCATCACTCCTCCATTGTTCCCACTTTAAACAATTGTCTGTTCTTTTTAATTACATCTTTAATTTCACATCCATCTGTGTCTCCATCACTCTACAGCATCCTCTTCACATCTCTGTCATCGCTCGTACACTGCTCCCTCTGTATTTTTCCTCCTCCAGTTTTTCACTCTCTTTAATCACCCTCCCCTCTGTCTTGTTTCCTTTCAGTCCCTTTTCTCTTCCTTGCCCTTCTCTCCCTCATCACCACCTCCTTGCTACTTCTTCGTCGTTTCATCTTTTCTCCTCTTGGCAGAGGAATCTGCGTCATCAACATGGACATGGAGGCTCTCGGGTGGCAAAGCCACCGTGTTGGTCTGTGTCATCTTAATCCAATTAGAGTCCAACTGAGTACAGCATAGTGGCACTTAGGGATTGGGGTGGGGGGGATACATCTACAAGCATGTATGATGGAAAAGTGCATGTTCTCAAGAAAATTGTGTTGAATAGCAAGAAGCAGCTCCAAATGTGCTAGCTTAAGTTTTAAAAGTGGATAAGGATTATAGAAATAGCATTTTATTCAACGTCGCGCACAGAGAGGTCAGAGGTCTCCGTCTTCTACCATTAGTGGGTTTTATGGGTTGCCCTGGATCTGGCTGACCTAGAACACACACTCACCAAGGAACCATAAAATCACACGCCTCTTTATTTATACCACAACTTTAATTGTACTTTTTCTTACTAATGTGAAACACTTACTTTTGTATTCTGTAAAGCAGAAAATGTCACATCAATTTTTAAAACACTGAGTGGAAAAAAAATATAAATGAGTTATGTAACTTGCAGAATACATTTTCCCTTTCCTAAGGATAGTTGATTCCACTCTGCTACATGCTACAAGTGCTAGAACCAGAATGTGGGGCACTAACGTGTTGAGGCAGAGAAGATTATTTTCCACCCAGAGTCAGATTTGCCAGTAATAAACAGAGATCGATGGACAACTACAGCCCGACATAAATGTGTAGGTAGTTTGTTAAGAGTTATACAAACAATAAATGATGACGTAAAATAATAGATTAAGGGTAAATAAAAGTGTATCATAAAATCCAGGAGATATAAAAATCTATACAATCTAATTAAATATGTGGCATTGTGACTTGTGAAAGGTAGTTCATGCCACAGTATTCCTTGGTGTCAAATCTGTACTTACGATTTGCAAGAGTAAACCTCAAATGCAAAAAAAAAGGTGTTAGAAAATCCACCTGAATGGAACACACAAGTCCCAGAGCACTGCAAAGCCACAGTGTTTCTAGCTGAAAACATTTCTTTTTTACTGCTGTCAACGTCAAAAACTAATAGATTAAAGTATGAATGAGAATAGAAAGTCTTTTTCTGTTTGTCAGTAACGTATCTTGGCAAACATTATGAGCATACTTGAAGAGTAGATTAAAAGTACATTGAAGATAGGCGGCCAACTTCATGAGTCAAGTCAAAAACTATTTGTTGGGGCATGAGGCAGTGATAATGAGTCATTAACAGCTTATAGTGTCTGCACTTGGTTTACCTTCTCTATTAGTGCTGAGCCATGTGGGTACTGAATTATTGGCAGAGGAGAGGAGTCACATTACAGATCAATGCAAACACACTAGCCTGTCTGTTACCGCAGATTCCACAGAAATACTATCAAGCCTACACATGTACAAAAAAAATGGCAATGTGCCTGTTTCTGCTCTCAGATGTTAAAATTCTGAGTTTAATGAGACAAGATCTAAGATAATAGCGCTAAAAGATTCTGTAGCTGTTTCTATCATTAGGGTCTGTCATGTTGATGCAATGATTGCTAATACATGCATTGGACATTTATTTTCACGCCTGACAACACTAAGTTTGCAAGGGACTTTGCATTTACATAAATGCATGATACACACTTGCCACCACCTTATTTCATCCCATCCACTTAATAGCATGTGATATATTCAGGTCATAAAGTATGTAACCACCAACACATGCATTATCTATTCAACTCCAAAACCAAAGTGGCTCAGGGATTGTTGCCATAAAAGAGACAAGATATTATGAGTTTAAATGTATCTTGCCTCTTTAAGAAGCAAATATGTCTATATTTTACTTAATAACTACTAAAATATGATTGGTCATTCCTGGTTAAACTGAATCTTAGCCCATGGTTAGACGTCGCTCCCAAACAGGCCAAGATTTATTTTATCAAACTGTTTTCTACTGATTTGCTTTTAGAAATGCATGTACATTTTTGACTCCCACAAAGTTTAGGATGGACTATACACTCGAAAATATTCATGGAAGACAACATTTTAAGTTTTAAAGAAAATCCACCCCCTGATTTTCCACTTCAGGAATTTCGCTCCGGACATGTTCCATTTTTGGCGATACTCTCCTCCTGTTTAATGGGAAAACTGCACATCTGTAGCATCATCATACCTGTGAGTGAACAGAGCTCCAGGCCACCCTGCACTGCACAAGCCAACACTTTATTCCTCACCTGTAATACTCTATGTTTGCTGTTTGATCAGCGATAGATGTCAGGTCCACTTTAGCCTCCTCCCAGTCAGGCAGGCCCAGCATCTGTTTGATCACGTTGTCAGCCATCTGCTGCATGAACTGCAGGGTCTGCACATAGTCGCCCCGAGTGGCAAAGATCTCGTCCAGCCTGGCGAGGTGCTGGTGTAGGCCACTCTTCATGCTGCCCATGGTGCCAGTCACCTAGGGCAGAAGAAGAAAGGAGGGGGTGAGATGAATGGTCCAAAAGCACTGCTGCTGGGGGGGATTTACAAGCATGAAGGCTAATGAACTAAACCAATCTTGAGGCATAATAATTTATGCATGGATTAGTAAAAGGAAGTTGATGATTCAGCATCATTCTGGTAACAGAAAGGCACAAGGTTTCTTAAACTGCCACCAGAATAAAATGGCAGTTTAAGAAGATCATGTTTTCCTCCACCTTGCTACAAAAATGATATTGACAGACTTTTCTTTGTGCTGAACACAGCACAGGATCCTGCTTGTGTGGGTGCCTTTGGTCAACTTTTCTGCTTGAGAAAGTTTTCCAGAAAAAAGTGACCAAAGGTGAGATGAGCCCAAACATGAGGCTGGTCTGTGCAGCGTAGCAAAGCAAGGGGGGGCAGTGTTGGAGAGCTGGAACACTGAGTGTGGGTGTCAGTGAAGAGATCCATTTTGAGTAAACTTGGAAAACAGCCAACACTAGAGAGCACAGAGGTGAAATACTAGGCATGCTTGTGCTGGAGATTTGTATTCCACAACTGCTTTTTCCAAAAGATACCTCCCTAATGAGAGCAATAGTTTGTTTACCTGTTGAAGCCATGCAATCATAAAGGAAGTAATCCATTCACCAGCAAAGGAGAATATGACAAACAAAACAAAATAAACTGACTCGTTGACTCATTTCTAGTTTTTTACCTAGTTATTAAGACTGGATTATCTGTGTGAAGTGAACATCTTTTGTACAGGCCCTTCCTTAGGTTTTATTATTCTGTACTTTGCTCAAAGGGAGAAGTTGTTTACAGGGAAATGGCATTCACAGAGACATCCTGCTATTTGATAATTAAATATACTGTGTTTGTCAGGCACGGGATTTGCTGAAGCTGAGGCAAAGAGAGGTTGAGGGGATGTAATTAGTTGGTTTTGCATTCTACGTGCGACCCACACAAGATGGCTAGTAGACAGAGTCTATGCTAGCGGGTCTATGAGGCTGCGCTGAGGAACAGTTGTGCATTGAGCTAAATGCTATTGTCAGCATGCAAACAAGCTCACAGTGACAATGCTAACTTACTGATCATGCTGAGCCAATCATATTTACCAGGTTCAACATTTTAGTTTAGTCTGTTAGCTTAGTAACACTTGCTAATTAGCACTAAACACAAACTACAGTTGAGGCTGAAGGAAATGTTAGTTTTGCCGCAATTTAGTCAAAAAACTAAAGTATTGTAAATTACAGGATCACCAATGTTATCATATTGTATCCTCTAGGGACATTGAAAATCTGTAGCAAACAGTGTTCATGATGCTCCCCAATGTCATTGTGGTGCTAGAGAAAAAGTCAGGGGATCACCAAAGTCATTAGGATACACCCTCCATGAGGAGGCCATGAACGTATGCACCAAATTTAATAGAGATCCATTGAGTTGCTAATGGCAGATTACAGTCGGGGCCAAAGCAGTGAACGATTAACAGGCCAATATTACCATCCCTAGAGCAACACTGCTAGCATAGCAAAAAATATCCATCCATCTATTAGCTAAACCTGCTCATTGCTAACATATGTATGCATTGTAATGGGAAAATTACATAGACAATGATTTTCTTTTCATAATTGTTCATTTATTAAGTGATTTTTCATAATAGGTAAATCCTTCAAATATGCCTCTGAAATATGTGTCTCCTAAAGTAAGTCCTCCAAGGTTGGAGACAGCTAAAAATGTTATGACTCTGCATTTCTCCTGTTTAAGCAAGGTTAGAGCCATGAAGCATTCTAGAGACAAGATAAATCCTTGATTTCTCAGACAGAATGACGGCTACAGTCATTTCTGACGCACTAGAGACGGATGCACGGGGATATAAGGGGGTGTATTATTGTATCCACCGAATACCTAAACCTTTAATCCAGTTTGGAGCCTGTATTTATTTTGTTTCAACAAAGTCTCTTCTTCAACACAAATTCCTCCCTTGCTGAACAGAAACTTCCACAACAGTATGTATGTATGCATGTGTTTAGAAATGAACTAATGTATTCTTTCTGTAAAGATAAAAGAAAAGAAATTGCTCAATAAGAATATTTTTAATGACAAAATCACTCATCTTTATTATTTATAGACAAATCATTTATAGATGTATGAAAATTACCTTTGGCGTCCGTTGTGGCAGTATAAAATGAAGAATGAATTAGCATGAATTAACTTTAAGCAATATGTAGGGCCTATCTTGCACCCAGTGCAACGCAAAACCCGACACAAGTGTCTAGGCTAGTTTAGGACTGACGCAGCTGCCCATGGGCGTGCTGGTCTTACAGGGGTGTGTTAAGGTGCATTCTTGACTTATTGCTATCTTAAGGCAGCGGAAAGTGATTGCACCATTGACCAACAAACACCCGGTCTGAAGTCAATAACGCAGCATTTTATTGTTGAGTTTTGGTGGCACAGTGCTTGTGCCCTATATGATCTGCTTGAACGCTTTCACTTCACGCACGTACAGATCAGTTTCTTCTCCTGAACATCTTCCTTTCCTGCTTAGCAAATCCTCCATCATAATAGCAATAAGCCAAGGTACAAACGCGCCTGGCTTTTAAAATGAATGGGAGATGACACTCTGATTGGTTTACTGCACGTTACGACCAAAACACAAAAAAATCACCTAAGGTTAATTAAGACACTAAGTAAAACCCTTTTAAACCATGCGGTTCAACCTGCAGCATGGACCCTTTTTCCGCCATTAATCTAGCCAAAGTGGATTCATACACACCCTAAACACACCTGTGTCAGGCACTTCACGCCGTGCACATAGATCGTCAAAATAGGGCCATTCCACTTTTCCAATGATCACTGAGACAGGCTCACCTTTCAACAAACAAATCAGAATTATTTCAAAGTCATAATAACAGAAAGATCCTACACTTAGCGGCTTCATTATTTAGATGAGAAAAAAAGATTCATACTGATGCAGCCACTGAGATAAAACTCCCAGGCATGAGGTGCACTGTAGTTTGTTATCTGATCATTTATTGATACCACTTCCTCCTCAAACTGAGCAGATGAAATCAGATGACAATTGAAGGCATGTGTGATCCTTGCCTCATGTGTGAGAATCGTATCTAAAACCCTGGGGAGACAGCCAATCCAGCTAATCTCTACTTTGTCTTGGTCTGATCCTCAGCGTGTAAGTGATCCGCACCGATCAAGAAGATATGATTCCCAGTCCCATACTTCTTAGTCATTATCTCAGTCTGATGTTTGGGGGCATGTTGAAGCATTCTCTACCTCACGTCTTTTAAAACAAACCATTTGCACCAGAGTGTGTTTGGAGCAAAGCTATTTTACTGTGGGAGATTAATTTCTGCTCACTGAAGGGTAAACAACAAACAAAAAAACATAGGAGGTCACAGTGAATTATGAAACTTTGACATTGAGTAAATACGGATGAAAAGTGGCCTTTACCTGAAAAAAATAACCAAGTGCTGTCAAATATCAAAAGTTGATTTGAGCATGAGTAAAGGGAAGATATCATTGATCAATGGGTATAATGTAAAGGTTCTCATTTACATGAGAGTGTATTTATTTTTGAACCTAGGATGTGTGGGGGAGTGGTATGCTCATTTAGTCATTTAGACAAAATAAAAATGCCAAAACACAATTGAAGGGCTGTCAACAGCATGCCAAACCAACAGGCTTGCGAAATACCCATAACCTTAAAGCCATGTTTGGCAATCATGCAAGGGGAACAATGTTTGTCAATCAGAAGACGTGTAGACAACAAAATCACTGAAAACCAAGAGTCTGATCATCTTAACCCTGGAAGACGTTTTTGTATTTTCAGTAACTTAAAACGTAATTGGCGCTTCGACCTAATGCCAAAGTGCATAGAAAAGCTACATATAAAAAAATACCCATAAACGTGTGGACAAGACCCTAACATCCTTCTCCTTGCCTCATTGGCTCTAAGGTCAAATGATACAATGTGATCTCTAATTACATAGAAAAACCTGCTATTTGATTCCATCTTTCACAAAGGCTTAAACTACTACTTTTACTTCATAATAATTCCTATCAGACCACCTATTTTTGTCTAAAATGTAATACAGGAAGATCAGTTTTAGAAATAGACTCTGTTGAATTATCAATAGCTAAGCTTCCATCGACTTGTCAATCGAATTATCTGAAGTTTGGTAAAAAAATAATAATAATGCGAATAAAACTGGTGAAAGTGTGTTTTCATCCAACGGCTTTAAAGCAAATAGAAACCTGTGCGTAATGACATCACATGCTGTTTTGCGGTTACATTGGTATATTGAATCGATCTGAGACATTTTAAGGTGTTTCCATTTATTTTCGCACTGAATCGCACAACATTCAAAGTTTTTCTAGACAAAATGGATTGCGTCATCTACCAATAAATGATCAATATTGCTTGCAAAGTTGTAGTAGTGCTTGTGTGCCGCTGTGAGACAACTCTGTTTTTTGAAACATGTCTTGCTGTTTGAGTGCCTTCCATTTACTCCGGAGGACATACCATGGCTTGTCGTAAGCTTTGTTGGCCATTTCCTTTGCGAGTTACTGATAAATTATGGCATTTATTAGATTATTATCTAAAATAGCTTTTATATTTTGCTTGTTTGCTTTGTCCACTTACATCTGTCTTACAACGTCTTTTCTTTGAGTCGATATTCACGAAATTCAATTGAATTTTACCGATGGCATTTTTCATTTAATATCACATAATTTTGATTAAAACGTGTGAATGGAAACATAGCTTAGGTGAGTGTCTTACCCGCAACATTACAATACTGCCTGTCAGGCTCCACAGAATAAAAATCCCACTTCCTTCACTAGCATTGAAGCTCTATATTTAAGATAAGTTGGAACCTGTACACGGCCTCAGAGGAAGCAATGTTTCAGTGATGACTCTGGAAGCATGAAACAGAAAGACTGGAAGAGAATATTTTTAATTTAAGACACAAACCTCCCAGAGTGTACATTTCTGAGTTTAAAAGATAAGATTTTCATGTGTTTCTAAAAGCTGTATCACACTCGGTACCAGGTTAAGATTGCGCCAGAATCACCTCCACTATATTCTTTACTCGTCCCGTAATCGCTTGATAAATGAGGACCAATGAACGTATTTGTTCATGTAAAAAAAAGGTTAAAACATAGGATTAAATCCTTTTCCTGCTCTAACTCATCTCATCTCTGCTTGTAAGTGGAGAGACATTTCTTCAATTAAAATTGAATGTGGGAGTTAGAGCGTGAATTGGAACATGGGTCTGAAATGCCTCATCAGCTCGGTCACCGCAAAGATAGAGACCATCTTCACCGATGGGTTACGACACTCAGCAAAGCATCCCCTTAATAATATATTCTATCCTACCTCCTTTTCTCCTTCTCAGATACTTGATGACCACAGTGCTTTTAAGAAGTTGCCCTGTATGGGTTTGTTGATGAACCACTGGGCGGGCATTCAATCCAGACCTTTAGAAAACCAATAGCCCACACAGCAAAGTTTCTTAACCCAAGGAAGGAAGTGGGCTCATCACTCTAAAAATGGTTTGCTGTGAATACTCTGATACAGATGAGAGTGGTTCCCACAACTCAAAGAATGACTCTACCTTAGTTCTTAAGAGAGCTAGAATTCACACAGATGTGAAAGTTGGTTGGCTACAAGGATGACCTCTGGCCCAGCGTCAGTACTTTCCTTTCAGCTTTCTTTGGGAGTGAGAAGGTCAGCAAAGGTATATCATCACTCATATCTCAATTGGATTACACCTGCCAGCACATATATTAAAACACACATCCAGATGTCAAAGAGGTCTTTACATTTGCACCCAGAGATGGTAGCTGTTTAATGAGTACTTTCTGTTTCATAAAGAACTCAGGAAAAGGTTGTGTCTCTTCTTCTAGAATACAAAACACTTTTTTCTTTTCTCAGCCATTATGAATAATACACCAAGAACCTAAGATACTTGATCACCTTTAAGGAGCGCCCATGTTCACAAACATGCATGGTCTTTCTTGTTTTTTTGAGGTTTTCTCCCACACGAAAGAGAAGCCGGTTGTTAGAAGTCCTAGGAACATTTGTCACAAAGTTCATTGTCTTTAAACCTCTTCCCCAAAAGAAAAAAATCATTAAGTTCCATTCCATTTCCATTCATAATCGTTCCTTCACCTTATAAATAACTTATTATTTTGATGTTATTATGTATTAGAAGAATGCTGTCTAACTGCAATCATGTAGTCAGCCAACTTCCAAACTGTGTTTGAGCTCTGGCCAAATGCTAAGTGACTAACCCAGACGTTGACCCTGTCCGTTGGGTGACTGTCGGCTGCCAAACCCTCTCACAACACCCATCTCCAAACAATGGAGTTATTATTAGTGTGGCTGGTAAACCCTTCAAATGTCACATCAGTCCCATTACAGCAGCGATAAAGCATCCCTGATTGGTCACCTTCCAGCCTTGTTGATGTTTTTTTTGCATCTCTGTTCAAATGTAATGTCTCCAAATTGTACCTCTCTCAGTATGCAAATGTTTTGGCTAAATGATATTCTCAGTAAGATCGATGGTGTGCATTCCTGTGTGAGTAGGCATGTGTTCATAAACACATCATATGCATATATTCCAGACTGTAACTAATCAAGGTCTCAACAGGAGCTGGGAAAAAGCATCTAGTAATAATGAGTCCTTCCTTTCCTCTCTTATATACTGAGTCTTTAGAAGCAAAATCACTTCTTAACTCTCCTGAAGCCGGTGCTAAAAGGCATTTGTGTTGGCCAAAAGGCAGTGAGGCCTTCATTGTCAATGATTTCAATACAGATTTCTATCCGGACTCTGCCAATCAGACAGGCTAGCATTGGTCCTTGTTCTTCCCCATCAAACACTTTTGTCTCCTGGGCTCATGGTTGATTAGGTGGGGGGTGACTGGGAACTGTGTGCGGCACACTGGGCTCTTTGTCCTACTCAATACTAGACTTCTTAACAGTCTATAGCTGCGTGCAATGAACTCACTCATCCACACACAAACAGGCGAGCACACTCACGTGCACAAGCTTCTAAAATAAAGGCCACCATGTCCAATTATGGGTTTGCACAAGTTCACACATCCCGGGGGGATACACTGACAAGTTTTCTGATGAGCTATATGTTAATGATTTCTCTCCTCTTGCTAATATGACTTTGAGAAATGAACGTAGCAAAGTGTTTTACAAGACTAACAGGAGCAATTCATAGAATGTGGACACGACAAAGAGATGTATCTATCCGTCTGTGTTAAGGTATTACAAGCTTAACATGTGGTTGGATCAATTAAAAGGAATAAATCTCTAAGGCCAACCTGTTTATGTGTTATGTTGGCCGGTAATGCACGTCACATGAGAACTAATCCCAACTGGCAATCTACAGCAGCTCTACTGATCTTCCAACATCACTAATCACAGAGTTCTTAGATGTTTCCATTTTGAATTATGGATGAAGTGCATCCATCAGAGCCAGCTAAGAACTACTCTCCATTAAAATCTGAGAATGTGTTTCCTCATCAACTGCGTAAGGAGTCCTAACATAATGCTGTGGGCTCTTTACCCTCACAGCAAAGTATTTATGACTAAGACCATGTTGAGTCACCACACTAAGTGGCTCACATACCATCACATTAATCTCCATTACCGCAGATGAAGACTTAATCCCTACTCTTCGACAGCAAGTCACCCAGGGTGTCTGCCCGCGCTTCCACACCATCACAGGACCACTGATGGTCACGCACAGCTGATGTGTACCACCACTACATCAAAAAAAGGCAGTTATATGGTTTAAACAGTTTCAAGTTAATCTTAAGTAAAGTCTCAAGTCAGTATGTACAAATCTAAAGTCAATCCCTACTTTAATTAATCTCCACAAGCCTTTTGTACTACTCTTAAAATGAGTATCTAAGGCAAACTGTACAAGTTCCAAGCCAGGACTTAGGAAAAACTGCACAGGTCTCGTTCAGTCAAGAGAAGTCTCATTTCTCACGTCAAAGCAAATCTTTTTGAGGTCCATATTGATTCTTAAATTATCATTTTTTGAGTCAGTTCTGAGTCATGCCAAAGTCTCACGTGTACAGCTAGCAGAACACAATACTGTCAATTGCCAAGCCAAATTGCCCATGTACTTATGCTAATAGTGTTGACAGGTATTTAACTTTATTATTACTTTTTACATTTTCTCAAACATTGGGGAGAACATATCCAACTGTTTTGACTTTTCTGAGTGTGACTCTTGACTGAAAGGAGAAAAATGCCTTGTCATAAGTGGGAAATGTGTGAGACAGTGAGCTACACTTTGGTGTTTGATGGGAAGTGAGGCAGATAAAAATAGAAAAGGATCATGCAAACATACTGAGCTAAAGTGAGAAAAAGAAAGTCACAGGGCGATGCTTTGTTCCTGCTGAGGCCACAGCGGCTGGGGGAAGGCGGAGAAGGGAGGGGGAGAGTGTGTGAGCTGTCTGTCTGGGAGCAAAGAGTTTTTGTGCGGAGAAGATGTCAATTTGTGTGTAGCGGTAAAGAGCCATAAAAAGACTATAAAAACATTTAAAGACATACTAAATTGAGTCCTCTGGGCTTTCCTCCTGTGTGTGTGTGTGTGTGTGTGTGTTTGTGTGTCTGAGTACATCACAGAGCATTGCTAAAGCCTTCACTCAGAGCTGTTTGTTTCTAACTAGATGGGGCGCTCATCTATAAACTGCACGTCTTACAAAATAGCACAATCTAAAAGTTTTAAGTTTTTTTGTAACCTTTTTAACTAAAAACATGATGCCACTGAGTTCACCAAGGGACGTTATGTGTTTATGTGGGAGACATTCATCAAATGACACCAAATGTTTTACCTACCAGACTGTCCACGCCACCCAGCGTGTGATTGACGTTGTACAGGGAGTAGGTCAACTGGTACACACCGTCATTGGTCTCACTGTTGCCATAGAAACCCACACCCACTGCAATGCTGTAGAGAGAGGAGGAATAGAGGGATAGGTAAGCCTTTGATGAACTGAATGAGAGGAGAAGGGAACATCAGCGCTACATGGCTTGTAAGTCCTGTATGTCAGGGGTGATGTCTTTTTCAGTCACTGAGGTTTGTCAGTTATTAGAGCCTTTAAAATTGGGTTAATTAATTCTAATAATTCATTTTGTTTACTTAGGAAATGAATGCAACCGAGACAATAACAATTTTCTGTCTGTTATAAAACACTGTGCCATCCTGCAATATAGAGATATACTTCCTACAGGCAATGTGGAATAACAGAAAAACACCACCTACACAACATGTGAATACTTCATGGGATCTTTATCCCATTTGGGTATTATCATAAAGCAGTATCATCAATTTCTCCATCAACCCTGACTTTTAGATAAACAGGGGAAAAATGCAAAAGGTAATGAGGCACAGTCTCTGAATTGAGAAGGAAATGTTATTTTGTCTATTCAACAGTTAATTGTCAAGGTGAGCGCAGTCATCCGTACAGAAGTAATGACAGTGGATTGAAACGTTGTGTTTCTTATTGAAGCACCTTTGAGGCCTCACACACAACTAAGGTCATGAGAAGGATACAATTAGATTCATTCAGAGTTTTTGCTTTGACCATAAAACAGCTCTTTGCTGCACCACAATCTCCTCTCCCTCTTTTAATTTTTGTACATTGTTTTAAGAAATACACAAAGAAAAGTGACAGAAACTGAAACCTGCATGCAGAAAAAACATTTTTGTGACATATTTATGCAATCCTCAGAACTGAATTGTTCAATACTGAAGCAAAAAATAAATATTCTGTATCTATAAAGCACTGGAGCTGTGAGAAACTGTTGAGATTTCTGTGTTCATTTATGTAAACAACATCTCTTTGAACCAGAACTGATACAATGCAGGGGGTTTTGGAACGTTTGTGCATAATTTGAAACTGCTTTTGCATATTCAGTCATCCAAGGATTATAATTTGTTCAGCTGGAGCATCAGCACAAACAAAATAACCATGAACATAAATGCACACTCCTAAGCAGTCTGTCTAAGTTTCTTTTGTCCTGTAGCATTTTTCTGTTATATGATGGGATGTGAAAGCAGCTACAAGAATATCTCGGCAGATATGTCCATATTACGTCAGGGTTGAATTAGTCTTGCTTTGCCAGACCATCCACACGCTACGGAGCAGAGGAGGGTCTGGCTAGTCTACACAGCATTCCGGGATGGGAGTAAAAAGTGCTCTAGTTTATTGGCATTCTATAAACCAATCACAATCGTCGTGGGCGGCGCTAAGCTCTGCACGAAGCCGCTGTAAAATAGTCGTGCGTGAGAAAAATCATATTGGACAGATAGTCCGGCTAGCTGTCTCAATTTACCCTGCTGAGATCGGAGGAGCATTTAACCGTAGTTCTCAGAAATCCACCGGAGTTTAACATTCCAACACAAAGAAAGTGGAAGGAAACGGACATTGGCATAAATACATGAAATGCATTAAACGTCAAGGATATAGACTATGGACGATTTACCAAACTACAATCCTGGCGCAGTAAAATGCCAAGTTTTTCCCGTTGTGTTTTTAAGCTGAGGCGACCCGCGTCACCTGAAATAATGACCATCCGTGGGGAAAATATTACCCATTAATGGAAGTAAACATTAAGCTTTAAGGAACTTTAGAGCATTGTTTTCCCTAAAGCTTAATGTTTAGTTCAGCAAAGGCTGCAAAAGTGACTGGAATGTGTAAGGTTCTTGGTTTGACCATTTCACAGTCACACAGCACACTTAATTGATCATAAGATGAGAGACAGTCTGGAGCTGTAATACACAGGGGATGAAGGCTTAGCACCTCGGTTGACATATTTCCTGGGGGAGGGGGGGAAGAGGTCTCACAATACACAGAATCATCAAGTACACCATAGCTACCTCCATTGCAATCCAATTCAACAGCCCTGAAGTGAATCCTACTTTCATGAAACTTGGCAGACCAGTGTAAAGTGTCTTAGTCCGAGGTGTTTGGCCAACCCGTGCCTCCGGAGCACATTCAATGGTTTGAACACCGTGATGCCCCATTTGGTGTTTTGGTGAAGGTTGTGGAGAGCGCTGTCTAACATGTTGCTCTAAAAACTCTGATGTGTTTAATTGGTTTAAAATCCAGTGGCTGCGTAGTACAACATTAACAATGTGTATCTGTATTGATTGTTTGCCCACATTTATGCAGGTTTATCCTTCAATTGACAGCTTGTACTGTATGGAAGTGGTCATTTTAGAAGCAGTAGTTTTGTGGAGCTGTTGAACTGTACTGCATTATATATAAAGGTGTTTCTTGTCTCTTACATTGATACTTCAGTTTTGACTCAGAGTTCACTACATCAATGCCAGTAAATAATAGACAGGGAGGAATGTACTGCTTAACTGGGATCCAATTCACTCAGTTGAGAAGATGCAGTGTGTGCCTGGTTGATTTATATAGATCAATATTTTAATACCTCATTAACTCTACAAGGTTTTATAAGCATGGTTGCCTATTCACTTTTCTAATAAACCATGAAACATAAACTGGACACAAAATGATCTGATCTTTTAATCGCAGCCTCCATTTATAGCTATCCCACAATTTATTTTAACCACGTATTTATTACTCAGCTGTTTATGTGCTACTTTTAGCTATCTATTTCAACCATTCATCCAATAAACTAATTAATGATATGACATGGAGACATATCATGCTCATTTTCAGGTTCAAACTTGTATTTTCGGTTTCTACTAGAACATATTTACATGTTTTATTGTTTAAAAAACACCTTATTTTTCCTATACTATCTGTCTGAATATATACAGTACCTGTATTCAGCCTCTGTCTGAAATGCTCCTTTTTAACGCCCGCCTCTTTAAGCCCCCCTCCCGAAAAAAGCCAATCTGCTCTGATTTGCTTGCGAGAAAAATATGGCACACCTGCATGTTCCTAGTCTGCCCAGAATAAACTGTCTGTCTTATTTCACAGTTTGTGCATTGGTAGGCACCGCAGACACCCAAATGGATGGACATGCACTGAAAAAGTGAGTTTTTTTATCGTGCTAATTGTTTACTTTAAAGCAGAGTCCACAGTGATTTCTCCACAACAATCTTTCCATGTATCCCAAAGTAACTGCAGCAGTGTCCTCTGGTTGCTTTTAAACACCACTGTCCCATCATACTCATACATTGTGCCCCAGATGAAGGCCAGAGGCAGCTCAGGTCAGTGCCAAAGGGATAATAACCAGGAGTCAGCCTAATTGAGACTTGAGAGCAGTCCCCTTAACCTGGTTGCTTCCCCTGACTCCTCCTCGATGCTCCAGATAAGTGTTAAGCAGAACAGAGGGACTGTAAATCCACTGTTAACAATGCTTCCTGCAACGTTCGTCTGGAATCACTGAAGTCTGGCAGAGCTGTTGTAGCTGCGCAGCAGTGTGGCGGTAGATGCTGAGCGCAGGTGGAGCAGAACAACGGGGCAGTTTTATTAATCAGTACAACAAGGACTCAGCCTCATTAACTGACCCCCTGCAGGTAAAACCACCCCCTCTGCAGATTTTAATAGAACCCCCAGGGAGGAGATTGGAGAAAGGGAGGAGGGCATACACTTAAGACAGAATAGACATGAAAAAAGCATCAGTTTGGAGAGAGACAGCAAGAGACAGATGCAGACAGACCTCAAGACATACTGACAGTGCTACAAACAGAACGTACACACTGAATATATGGAGGCAGGGAGACAGACAGTTTATAACAAATAATATGACGCATAAGTATAACAAACAGAGCAAAACAGAGATAACATAGAGGAGAAGATTTGCCTTGCTTAATGCACCCACATTAAATACCAATCTACTGCTAATGACACATACACTAGTACACTTTATTTGCAGTAAATGTATTGGGTAAAAGTAGCAGGAAGAAACATGGACTCATTTGAACTGTGCAAGTGTTTAAATGGTAGAATCTAATTACTATAAGAAAACTGGGGACAGAAAGATTGTGCAATGAGAGAGAATATCTCTTGTTTTCTACCCCTTTCAGTTCCATTAGTGCTGCTCCTTTAAATATCTTCAGTGTAATTCAAAGAGAAAGAATAACATAGATCAGAGTAGACATGTACTGAGCAAAAGTCCAAACTGTCATGTTGATAAATGACAAAGTGGATAAAAGACATTGAGGGGAATTCAGAAAGGGAACCATAAGCCTGGTTCAGCCTGCAGCAGAAAAATGCCCACGGCCACTATTAAAAGACTCAGACATATTTGAATATTTGAGACTTTGCCCCATAACCACAGCAATGAGTCTCCTGAAATGACAAATATAGACATTTAATATTTTACTTCCTCAAGTCTCAGCAAGGGCCACCCAAAAAAACTAATATGAAGTAGGCCTAGAAAATAATATCACAAATAGCTCCTTCCTTAATATTTCATGCACATATAAGCTAGACAACTTCCAAAATAGCCAATTTAGGTCCTGAGATGAAGAGTTATAAATTATGAGTTACTAAAAATACATGACCCCAAAAATGTGAATGAGGGCTTTAGAACAGGACTGCTTCAATGCTTTAATTGCTGATATTGCAGGCATGCTATACAAAAGCTTCTTATGTGCCAAAGCAATTCTGTATGAGATCCAATAGAGGATATCATGTAAACAGACAGCTTTCTTCCTTTCTTCCTCTCTCCCTTTCATTGTGTCCTCCATTCTAATTTCCGATTGGCGACCAATTCCTAGCACAGTAAACAAATACAAATAAATATTTCAAGTGTCCTGGAAAGGAGAATAACTTGTGATGAGCCATTTGCATAAGCAGTGAAGATACTGCTGCCTATGTACATTAAACTCCCAAACTCCTCCATTTCACACCTCTTTAATTAATCATTTTCACAATTTTAATATATATGATGATTTGCATCAGACTGTCAAAAAGACAAGAACTGATAGTTATTTGTAAAACATCCCTTGCACAGTTTACAGTAATACGAATAAACCTTGTTTTGGAAACCCTAACCCTATTTAATTATTGTCATAACAATAAAGAAAAATTGGATTTCAATATGAAGCCAGAAAACAATCTAAAATGGTACTCCTGTGCGTTCCAGAGAAACTCAGAACTCGGACGCCAAAGCTGGGAATAACGTCATGCCCCAGTTGAATGTGTTCCATTTGCAATCATTAGCTCTGGCCGGGTTAGCCATTGTTAGCAAGGCCAGTTTATAACAACGCATTACGCTGTTTTTTGTGCATACAAACAGCGTAACAATACTTCCACAGATATGTTAGCACTGCGTGTATGACTGATTTAGTGAGACACAAATAACACAGAAGTGTACGTTACTACAGCTTTCCTAATTGTTGAGCCACTGAGCAGCCATGTTGGATTTTTAGCTTGGGGCACTCGGTGGTTGCCCAAATATCCGACTACCGAGTACAAATATAATGCGCTGCTAAGAAGATGTGTAGTGTTTTACGGCTCAGAGTGTTTAAGCAACACTTAAATAGCTGTTTCCGGTATTTGCAAGACAACGAAGAACAAAGTAAACGGATCAGGTGAGCCATGAAATATGACAGGAAACTAATTCTTCTGGTTATTTCGATTATTCCAACACCAAATGAATGCAACACAAATGCTGTTTCTTGCAATGTTGACAAAAGTCCAAAGTGTATCTGCCCTGTAATTCGGATCCGCTCAAAAAACTGAATAGGATCTACCTGGGCTCATGCTACACCTTTTAAAAAAAGCTTTCATGAAAATCAGCTAAAGGTTTTTCTGTAATCCTGCTGACAGACAAACAGACAAACAGAGCCGAAAACATAACCTCCTTGGCGGAAGTAACTATTCTAGTAATATCCAAACTGTAAACTGTGATCAGTTACAGTGCAGTATAATTACACAGTTAATGTGCTACACCATGGGCAGGGATGAACCACAGAGTGATATCTGGTCTAGTTTTACCAGTGTTAATTAAGATGGACATTACAGCATATCGGCTCCAGCCACAGTCAAACATGATTAAAGTGGAGGGCGGCAAGACTTTAAGCAGAGACTAAAGAAAGAGGGGAGGGCAGACACAGGCAAACTAAGTGAGGAGTAAAGTAAAGGTGAAAAGAGCAGCTGGACTGATGAGATTAAAAGGAAGTCTTCTTGTTCCCAAGGCAAATTCAAAACCCACAGGACAATCACTCCATATTTCCCGTAGATTGCCATAATCAAAGCTGGGAATGACATGAAGGAGAGTTGATTTCCCACCGGATGTTTCCTCTTACTTCATCTCACAAACTCTTACAGGTTATCAAGTCGGGCCATGCAAGCTCTTCAAATCTACTCCAGACCAAAGCATGGCCTTCTAATGGGATTACTATTAAGCCAAAATAGATGAAACTAGAAAGGCGCACATGACATTTTTTATAATACTGAAGGTATTTTTTTACCGTATCTAACATGACAGAGGTTCCTACTTGAAGCTTGATATATGAATATGATTTTCTTTAGAGAAAAACATATTTTAACTTGACGATTTTGATGAGCTGAAGTCTCCTTCAGAACTTTTTTTGTCACGCTAAAAGCGCGTCCTTCGGTGTTAGCTGTTGCTCTGCCCTGTGCATCCAGAAGCTGAAGGGTGCTTTTTGCGTCATATGTTACGTTGAGAGCCAATGCCAAAGCCGCTTTATTTGACGAGTTGGGAGTGAGAACAGGTTAACTGAACAATACTCGGATATACTGTATGTCTTTATACACAACAGTGCCCATAGTCCTTGGCTTCTTCTACTAGTTATATTCACTCTTCTAAATTTTGAGTTTGCAACATACATCTTTAATGTAAAGAGGACTGCCACTTCTGAGTCACTCTGCATTTTAAGAAACTGCACGTGAATAATTAAATAAGACGTAATGAAGACTGGTTGACTGGGTGGGAAAACAGAAGCCCTTTGCAACCACTGAATAAATGTGTGCGACATCAAGCTACTGTATGTGTTGTATGATTAGTGCTATGGCGCTGTTCCTTGTCATGATTCAAAGGTAATTTGACGTGCAGAAAGTTCGTCATTGTGCTTTTAGTAACCAGTGTTCAGCTTAGAATTGATGGGGTTAATTTGATGCATTTATTTTCTTCCTTTTTGCTATTACACTTTGCATTCAACAGATGTGGGCAGTGGCGCAAAGATATGCCAAAGTAGAAAGGGGATACAAATCATTGGTGTGATTCACCCACAGGTGGTGCACAACACAAGCTTTCAACCCGCAGTGCTGAGCTTTCAGGATATCCATTAAACAATTAATGGATAATGTACGATAAGGCTCGAGGCTTAATTTAATATTACTAACTGGTTGCTAAACATTACTGTCACAAGGTTTGGAAAAGTACCCACTGCTCTGGCAACAAATTCAATTAGCTACTTTGGGAAGAAAAGTCCATCTCACTGACTGGCTTAATACCCTAGGTTCTTCTATCTGATGAGGTAAGTGCTGACTGTGCTGCATCAGTCCATGTGTTTTTGGTAACTTTATCACAGACTGTAAGTGAATCTTTTCCCCCATAGTTAGTTGGTGTTCATGTTTGTCAGCAGTGTGGATTTGAAGAGTTTGACACAGCGGCAGATTGTTAACACACTGAAAAGTCGGATCCAAGTTAAAAAAAGTCATGAACTGCTGCAGGTTGTGTGCGCACCAGCTAAAGGCTATAACACCGATACCATTCATCTTTATCGTAGCTAAACATAATATCATTTCACATCAGGGAAGTTGCACTCGATGAGATGCAGCAGCCTCCAGCCAAAACAAATCAGTTCTTACTGCACCGCTCCTCCACTATTAGATCCGAGGGGAAATACTGAGTCAGATATCATCTTAAAATAAGGACATAGTTTCCCTCAAAAATAGTCTCATTTGAAACATTTACGTGGTTTATTTCCTCATACAGAAGTTATGATAGTTTAGCTTAATATTCTTTTTCTTTCTTCTTTTTCTGCCTTGTGATGGTGACACTAGATCTGGGCTAATGGGACTAAAGAACGTTTGATTTTTACTCACCACCTATGACCATTATTTTTTCCATTATTTGTGCTGCATTATACAGACAGGGATGTGAACAGGAGTTTTTTTCATAGAAGCAAAATAAATCGGTTACACTTTATAGACTTTACAGTTTGCTAGTTCAGGCGAGCATTAAGCTGAAGGGAAGTGTTATTTACAATACATTATCATTTCTGAGCTGTACTTGGTTTTAAGACGCATTTAATATCCCTATCCAGACATTTGTTTTTCTAATAAAGTATACAGTATGTAATCCCTGAAATATTTGAAATATATTCCTACAACTCATGATGTAGCGCTGTCTTATCTTCTCTTGTTTTCTCGGTTTGCCTGCACTATGTTACATACAGTGACAACAGAGAGATTATTGCATTTGTTATATCATGTTTTCTCAGTTGGTGCATCCTTTCCAGAGGTTCCATGCATCATTGTGAAGCGATGTGTCTGCTAGTTGGCCGCACAATCACACTGTCAGCAGAATATTCATAATACACCCAGGACGGCTTCTCCCACGACGGTGCTTCAGCGACAGACTGCCAACAAATTGTTTAATGCCAGTCTAAACGCAAACTGGTAAATTTATTTATTTATTTATTATAATTTTGCCAATATCCCCTCAAATCAGAGCTTCCTATAAAGCTGAGCTGCTTTGAAAAACACATGTTAAGAAAACCCTGCTTGTACAATCAAAAACGTCCACTCTTTTGTGCATTTAATGCCTGGTTTTTCATCCACAAATCAAAGAGAAATGTGAAAAGGGTAAGGGTTATCATAAAGATTTCATCCACATCAAGAACCTCAACGTTTCAGAGGAAAAAGCGACCAAGACAGATCAAAGACTGATCCCATCAAAAGGAAAAAAATAAAGACGACCGATGCTTCTGTGAACCAAAGTCACAAGTATCTGCAAAACTGCAAATAGAAGACTAAGGTATTTCAAAAGAGAGGTGGCCTAAAGGGCATGTAGACAGGAAAGAGAGTGGTCTGAACACCTCGAGAATACAAATGGGTTAAACAAAGACAGGCAGACAAACAGACCTACAGTATGGACAAATAAACAGACACGCACTACGAACTATTACATGTCATGGATCTCATGTGGGAATGCAGAATGTGCAGAAACCGAAAACATCACGCCACTTAGAGCTTTACCCTGTTAGGAATGCTGAATGACCAATAAAGAAAATGGGAAAGAAGACATCCACAGAGAGAGTGTGTGTGCACACTGTAATCAGCAGTTAGTCGTAAGATCTTGTCTGCGAATTGATTCTCTCACCATGTGATGAGGCCGGCGGTCACAGCAGACCAGGTGACGCAGCAGGAGTTGGGCTTCTTGCTCTCCTCCTCTTCGTCTTTGTGGCAGCAGCACAAACAGCTCAGGTAGATGGCCAGACACAGCAGGTTGAGGCCGAGCCCCGCAGCTGCCACACAGCCCAGGAATATGAGAGACTGCCGAGAGAAAGAGAGAAATGACACAATTTAAGTGGAATGTAGAGCTACTTGTGACTAAAGTTTTATATAACTTTCGTTTGTGTTTGTAATGTGCTTTACATTATAATAAGATTAGATTCAGCAAGTACTGAGACAATTGCAGTTCAGCATCTAAGCAGAAAAGCAAAAAGTGCAGAATAATGTACATACTGTATGTACTGTATAGAGGTAATAAATAGAAGAAACAGGGTATGTGGTAGTTAGGAAATAGGTTATGTGAGGATATGTGCAGCAGTTGCATTAGGCAAATAATAATGGCAACAGTGAGATATATTATATACAAAACACATACGGCAACAAGTAACACCACGGTGAAAGAAGATCCTTTTCTTGAATGAAACGTAGAAATGCCCTCATGTGAAAAAAAACTACTTCAAACAACTCAAAAAAGGAAAGTACAGCAAAAGTATGGCCAGAAAAAATTTGCAAAAGTATCAAAAAGTAAACAACCTCAACCGGCCCGTCGGACACCGCCTACCAAGAGCCTGGGTCTGTTTCCTCGCCACCGTCACACTGTTGCTTGCTCTGGAGCGAACTACAGAAACTGTTGGGTCTTTGTAAATTATAGAGTGTGGTCTAGACCTACTCTAGCTGTAAAGGGTGTCGAGATAACTCTTGTTATGAATTGATAGTATGAATAAATTTGAATTTTGGCTTCCATTTAACATGTTCCACTACACCGAATCTCAAAATAATATTAAGTTTATCAAATATTGTCCTGGCCTCTGCCAAATGAGGGTTGCAATGTCAGGTAGTTCTGTGACTCCAAACAAACTAATTACGTATTAAACTACTACGTATTAAACTAATGTCAACAGTAACTGTGAATAGTGGGGTAATAAGACATAGGAACATGTCTTCACCAGACAAGCTGCATTGGCAGGTTGTTATATTTCCAGAACAAACACCTCCTCATACATCTCTGCATCTACTTATCTCCCTCTCATTCCTCCTGTAGCCCCTATCCCACTTTCTGCAAGAGATGGAGTGTTGTGACAAAAATAGAAACGAGACTGTCCTATCAGCCTCGAATGAATTCTGCATCCATCTGTGAGGAGATGGGTTTATTCAAGCTCGGCCCCTCCTCCTTTTTTTTTTGTCTGAAATATTTTTGGTGCTGAGCCATATGTTCTCAAGCTGTGATGTTTGTGTGTGCTGCATATCAAGTAGTGGGATTAAAATCCAAAAATGGAAGAATTTTCAGGATTACATTTGCTTTAAAAGAGGCAGAATGAAACACAAATTGAATCATCCTCCAGAAGCTGCAAAACAGCTGTTTAGGTAATCTGGCACAGTCCCGCTGTCAACTCTGCTAATAAAAGAGCAAAAATACAACTGCAAATACATATAGATGGCATTATTATGCGTGCTCATTCATATTTGCACTTTGAATCTTGTTTTTTATTGCATGCTACCTTCCTTCTTAAAACAATCTATCCTCGCTGCTCTCCTTAGCTCCATCTGTTGTGTTGGGGTGCTGTGTCTCATCTTGTCCCATTTCATGGCGTCATGCCTTTCATGTAAACGGCCACTCATCTGCTGGCAAAAAAAAGAAGGGAAATACAGAAGCAGTGCCAAAGGAAGGATGAGGCACCCTCCACTCACTGACCCCTTAAACCTTCTCATATTCTCCAGTGCCCCATAAAAATAGGTGCAGAGATTAGTGGGAAATATAGCGCCACAGTTTAAGAGAGGCGACTGTAAATGTGATAATGGTTGCGCTCAGACAGATGGATGGCAGTGTGCAGCAAGGTGAGACAAAGAGACGCTCCTCTTCTCGTCTTGAAGGCGGGGTGGGGCTTGGAGTGATGAGAGTTGGGGTAAACTGGGTGTAATTGAGTTGAACACGGCAAATGAGATGGAGATGGGAGGGGGAGGGGGAGGGGGGAGGGGGGGATGGGTGGGAGACAGCCTCAAATTGTTTGACAGAGGAGAAAAGGGGGAAACTCCTGCTAAACGTGCAAACACTGGGCCACCCAGCCGCTGCTATTGTCATGGTTACGTGCAGGTTAGTTGGTCCCTTGCTACAGGGAGGGAGGACAAGTGAAAAGGCGAATTTCCACAGCCTATTTGAAATAGGCAGCATGTGACGGGCCTGCTTAAATTGCCATGCCTCTGTCTTGTAATTCCCCTGCAGCCAGGCAATGCAAAGAAAGAAGGGAATGTGGGAGAAGCGGGAAGCGGGCTGGGGCTCCTTAGGGCTCACACGGACCATTAAAAGGAATAAACTTTTGACTAAGTTGCATGGTGGTTGAGCCTCTAAACCTGCTCAATACCCATTGTATAATAAAAAAATTGCACAGGGCTTTAGAAGGAGAAACATTTATTCTAAGGTAGCTTTTAAAGCAGTTATGCTTTCTTACTGTCCATCACTCTCTCTATCTCTCCTTCTTTTCAGTAGTAGGGCACCAAAAATAATGGCTTCTGAATTATGTAGCATCCATTCAGTAGAAGGCGGCACACAGAGTACTGTACCTGCACAAAGACAGACACACACACACACAGCACAACGCCATCCTGGAACCATCATTTCCCGAGTATTCAACCTTCCATTAAGTTTATAAACACCATTTATCTCTTACCGACCGGAGTGTACTCTTTGGTACAAATTCTAATTGGCAGCTCTGACCACTTAAGTGCTACCTAAATTAGGTCTGGGTAGTTTCCCATACAAGCAGACTCAATATGTTAACACCCTTCTCCTTACTTACTCATGTCTAACTCAAGAGGCCCACTCCACTGTCTTCTCTGTGTTGTTTCCTCTCAATTGTTCCTATAGACGGGGGGTGGGGCGAGCACGAGGCTTGAGGCAATGACACGAGGAAGGGAAGGAAGGAAGATCCAGCTGAGTGGAAATACCAACCCTGAGATGAGGATATGGATGAAGTGGAAGATGAGGGTGAAAAAAGGAAATGGACGAGAGGGTGATAGAGTGATGGAGGTAATAATGTAGGTAATGAAAACAGTGTGACACCAGGTTGTGGATGAGAAAGAGTGAAAAGGAAAGCGATAAAGACCGGTGGTGGAGGCCAACAATGCCTGAATGAAAAAGTGTGTGTGCACGTGCCTGCATGTCCATTAAGGGAAGACAAAGACACAGCTTCTTTTACACAGCACTCTTCATCACTCAGTGCACGACCCAGTTTCTCTCTTTTACAAGTCTGTTGTAGATGCTTTCCCCTGGGGCTGGAATGTTGCATAATGCTATTTTTTTCTTCTCCTGAAAACAGTGAGCAAACCCACGGATCTCATTGTTGGATGTACAAGCACATGGCAAGAACTTCTGGCATACGCTCTGCCTGAAAGGATGACTAATTTAAGGGATGGCACAAGTTAACACAAGAGGAACATTCCAGCCATCTGTTACTCACAAATACAAAGCTGCAAAGCTTCCAGCTCATGACGAACATCCAACGTAATCCAATAAGGTGTACCGCTAATTATTATTTTAAATTGTTGACTAATCTATCTGTTGATTGTTCATTATATTCATAGAATTTGAAAATTAATGAAAAACCCGTGAAAGTCCTTGATTTCATGCCAGTGAATGAACAATTAATCAATTATAATTGTCAATTAAGCTTCTGTCCATCGAGTTATTGATTCATGTAAATAATCATTTTAGTGCTATATCCAATACAAAAGCCCTGCAACTTTGTTTCTTCAGAAGGACTCTAAACAGAAATTTCTTGCAGATTTTCTTTTCCAAATGTTTACTGTCAATGTGTAAAAGAATGGCATGTTTTACCCAGAAACTCTGACCCTATTAAATACCTCTTGATGGACACTTTACGATTAATAAGGTGCTTTATTGGAGAAGAATGGAATGATAAAACAGAGGAGGTGGAGTATGTGCTGAACGTCGAGACGGATGCAGGCTCACAACAGTCTTAAGTGGATATAGATTGGATATAGATTGGGTAGATTTCTAATGGGCTGAACGCCCATTAGAAATCTACTTTTATAAACGTAGTAGTGGCCATAATTAACATATAGAGACGGAAAGCTTCTCCATCTGCTAAGCAGGACTGACAGTGGAATTCCACAAGCTTGGAGGAGTGCTAAATGCACTCTTAGCGATATGAAGTGTCGTCCTCAAGCATGGCTGCTCCACAGCAGTTGGCAGACAGCTGTGTGATGTGGAGGAGGTCTCCAGACGCAGTGTGCACTGATGTACAGAGAGTGTGTGTGTGTGTGTGTGTGTGTGTGTGTGTGTGTGTGTGCGCAGCCTGAATGTAGAGTGACAGTCCATAAACATGGTAGGGGTTAAACGGGTGTCAGGTCAGTTAGAGAAAGAAGAAGACAGGGACAAAGACAGAAGTTCCACCTTAAAAGCCAAAGCCTAGTGAGCAGCAGGAGCCTCTTCTTGTTGTTGGAAATCTGTAGAGATGATTTTAGACTTTTACTTAACATCTAACAATTGAAATACTCCCCTCTTTTTCCTGAAGGGACATTCCAGTGAATTTGTATGTCATGTCAATAAAGTTGTGCGACTAACCCAAAAATGATTGTCAAAATAGATGTAGCAGAGACAGAGACGCCCTGACTTTTTGTTACAAGTATGATTCAATTTCCAAAAGCACCAGATCCTACAAATCCCCCAATGCAAGCTCAAGCTGAGATAACTCTGATAGCATGATCAGTAATTTCCGCAGACTTATTAAAAGCTCCCCCGTATATTATAAGAAAAATTCAGTACTTCTCTTGATATGTAAACTGAACTTCATGTGCAAAATTGTTAGAGTGCCCCTTTAAAGAGCAAAAATAGATTGATTCATTTTAGAAATGTTATTGTGAAGCAGCCAAATTATTTCTCCCACATTTCCTCCTTTGATACATTTAACATTTAGCAAGATATAATAACAACACTTTGTATAATACATTTGAACCGCCATGAAGGGCTGAATGAAGGCTGAATGCTTTGAGAAATGGCATCACTATGAAGAAATGCCCCTCTCCCCAGAGATCAATGAAGCAGTCCATCTCACTATCTCCCACCATGCAGCTGTAGTCACACTCGGACCCTCTGGGTGAACGTCCCGGAGACCGGGGCTCTTTCCGGCAGAGTGCGCTCGACTGGGCCTGCCCGTGTTCACAGCTGGGATGCCATTAAGTCCCAGCACAGCAGCCCATGGGTTATGGATGAGAGGAGAAAAAGGGAGGAAAGAAGGGGCTTCATTGCTAAAGGACCCTTTAAATTTCTTACACTGCACTGCTTTTTTGCCCCCAACATTTTGCCATAAGAACCTGAGGGTCTGAGGAGCTTTGTGAGATTTCTTTTCTCGCTTTGGCAAGCAGCATATTTGGCTTATTCTTTTCGCTCTGTATAAACTTCATGAATCTCTTTCTTCTCACTTTACTGTAAGGACACACTATTGTCACACCTTTGTATTTTTGTACTATGTACATATGTGTGCGTGGATGTCATATGTCTGTGTGTATGTACATATGTTGTGTATAAGCTATTGGACAACTTAATTTCCGTCTGGATAAATAAAGTATCTCTATATCTATCCATCTCTATCTGCTTCTGTAGAAGCCATGCTTACAGGGACAGCTTTGAAATGCAGTGAAGCAAGGTGTCTCCCTTCTTCCTTGACACCCTCTGTGAACCCAAAGCCCAGCCTTTTACCTCAGGGGAGTCAGAGGTCAGGGTTTTTGATGCTACACACCCCCACAACCCAGCCCCCTAGCTTCCATGGAAGAGCAGAGTTTCATTGTGTTTCTACTGGAGGGGAATGTGGCTGCATGAATCCTCTTGTCCCAGATCAGTTCTTCATCACCAAACTATAATGCAGAGGAACACCAAACAATCATAAAGCCCCGGCACCATGTATAGTCATTCGTTGCTTTAATTTCCTGTTCTGTTACATCTGCATGAGGGATGGACTTACTACCTTATTAGTACAGACCTCAGCAATACCATCCAGCCAATCAGGTGATGCTAATCATTCCCTTCGAGCACTACAGAGACAGATTGGGGTTAATGACCTTCTGGAAAGCCAGAGGGGACACTGTAAGTGTGTCTTTCTATGTGAATGCATGAAACACAAGGACTTAAAAAAGACCCAATGATTGCTGCAGAGGCTCAGCTGAGGTGAATCACTGTGTTAGCGATAACGTTACACACGCATTCACTTAACCAGGGAGAAGCTGAGGTGGGATCGAGAGCATGGAAATCAAGAACGACAGATTTAAGATTGATTTTCTTGAGGAGTAGGCAATAGGAGTTGATACATTTCCAATGCAATCAGAGCTGTTGTGATAGCTGAACAGATAATGGATTTTCAGCCCTTGGTATGCATCGTTTTCCATTTTCTATCACACAAACAACACAACAGCTCATGCATCTTGTTGAAAAATCAGCTGTAATCAGTCAAATTGAAATGAAATTATGAGAAGACGGGCTGCTGCAAAGACAATCAAATATTTGAGAGCACAACATTAGGGATATTAACAACTGACACGACAGAAACTGTCCTTTAGGAAATTATTGCCACAGTTGAAGGACATCATCTTTTTCTGAAAGTGGGAAAATATGTTTTATTCTCGTGACTTCACATGAATCCTCTCAGTCTTCAAAACATGAGCGGCTCTGACACAACGGCACATCCGTTTACATGTATGTGAAGGACTAACATGAGTAGACAAGAAGGAGAAAGTGAAGGAAAACTGATTACCACAGAAAAGGCGAGGGGAAGGGAAAACAAAGACAACAGAAGAAACCGAGTGGTCTGGAGGAGGAGCTGTTTGCATGCACTCAGGCGGAACATTGTTTCCAGAGAATCTCTGTACAAAAATACAATGAAGCAGAAAGATCGAGTGTATTAAGAGTGTGTGTTTGCTCCTATAATTCAAACACATAGTCTGTGGCTTGTTAATTGATCCCATATCATTCCCGGCCACAGTAATAGCAGAATAAAAGCTTTCATTAGGAACTTGTCTGAGCTGGACATTAAAGTGATCAGTGGTAAGACGAGAAAAGTGCTGTTTTTTTATCAAGGACAAATGGTGCTGCTATTAAGCAAATAGTGGTTCCCCTGGGCTGGAAGATAGCCAAGTGTTCTTTAATCATCTGTAATTATGTACAAATTGTCCATGTTAGTTAAGGCCATAATACTGATTTATTTTTGCATAATACTCTACAATTACTGAGCATCCAAAGCTGTCAGTTCTATAAAGGGACCTGAATTTGGAGCAAGCACAAGGACGTACATGATAAATATCTCAACCTCAAAACTTTAACGCTTCTTTTAGGAAGTGTCACTTGGTTTTGTCATGGCAACATATGGTTAGGGTTTATGTTTCATGACAATGCCATGTGTTCATGACACTTTTATACCTTCAAGTAAAGTGTTGCCGCCTTTCTCCCCCCATTCTCGCTAATGTTCAGGACATAATGCATCCCACACTCCAGGAGCTCCTGGACAGTACACACTGTTTTAGTAGTGGGAGTAAACAACATGGCACATGTCCCTTCAGCTAAAGCGCAAAAACACATGTTGTGCTATTCTCCGTGCTTGACTGAGCATACATTGAGTGTACATCCACAATCTTTGCAGTAATGACTGTGCCAACCACAGATAATGACAAATGTAGGCAAGATATGACCTCCAGATAGTGAGTTACTAAATCTTCTTACCTAACTCTCGTCAAGAAAAGTAAATCAAGTGTCTTTCCCAAAATGTCAAACAACGTCCAGAATCAGAATCAGTTTAAATGCCCAAGTACCACACAGTGGTAGAGACATTTTAACATACACATAATCCCTCAAATTTAAGACCAAGGAGCACATCAGTTGAATATTTTAAAGAGCAACTGCCTAACTTCTAATTTTTTTGGATACAGCTGGCCTTGACAATAGCAATTACACTTCTTGCTGGCTCAGAGACCAGAGGACTGATACGCACAACATGAACATACTATACCATAAAGCAAACAGAAGCACCAAGCTCAGTGTAATGCACATTTTCCCCACTTGTTATTTCAGGATTGTATTGGAGTTCTTGGATTATGTCACTCAATAACAGTGAACATAATACATAGAAAATAGTAATGAACATAAATTCCCCAATAAACTGTTGTAACCCTGGCCTGACTGATTAGTGATTGATAGCCTGTGAATATGCAGACCAGCAGTCCACGTTGTGGACACAGAAAGTATTTGGCAAAAACTTGTTCGGGTCACAAAGCAGGCAATGGGAAGGGAAGTCAGATGGACGAGGACCTGCTGACCTACACATTATGTCTGGCTCAATACACACACACACAAATATATTAGAAAATTAGACCCATCCTTTTTTTGGGTGAGCCTTTTCAATTTCTGTCCTCTTTCATCGTCTAGACCTCGGGACAGAGAGAGAAGTGAATTAAACCCGTCAGACAAGCATCAGCAGATTATCTCAGGAGCATGTGCGTCCCCAGAGCAATCATCAACAATGCCAGGGTGTTGCTTTCCCACCAAGTAAAGGCCTCAGCGGTGCAAGGGCTAATTGTGTGTATAACTAAGTGCAGCACCATGAATTCCTTCGAGAAAACACTGTCCAAAAATGTCCAGGCTGTCCTAAGTTCTTGGAGGGAGATCAGGGAGGCAGCGTGATGCAGCTAGTAGGCCGCTATAAAGGCAGGCTTCATGCTTTCATCGAGTGTAGCAGGTACAAACACTTTTTCAGCAATGTACAAACTATACCATGGCTGTCAAGGAAGCTTTTTTTTTCTCCAACGGGCGTGCCTCGAAGGCCGCTCAGCGAGTGGACTGACTGTGACTCTTAAAAAGAAACATTCATAGCTGCAAGCATTTAACCCTACCTGCATTATGTCAGCACATCTAATATTTAATTATCAATTAATGAGCACATCAAACCTCCACATGGGTATCCAAACCAAATATCACAGTATAACACAATACGGGCCAACTAAAGAAGGGCACAGTATACTATGCAGAGTGATAGTATATAGATGGTGCAGCAGTATTTTCTATAGTTTATTGGCATAAACAAGGCACAGATAGCTCAAATAGCCTAGAACCATCCAAACGTATGAGCTTTAAACCAAACACAGAGCACGCCAGGCTAATGTGGAATAAAAAAGTTTTTTTTTCTGATCTTGGAATTAAAGTGAGTGAAGTTTTTGATTTTGAGCCACCACACTTCAGTGGTGAGAAAAGCATGCATGCCGGTATCCGTATAAAGTGATGACTAACCCTCATGCATTAATCATACATCAATAATGATAAAAATACATTAAAATACAAATGCATGGCAAAAATAGTATATTGGCAATATTTTAGAGACCTCAAACTATTTTGTGTGTTTAGGAGAGGTCAAGTCTAGTTGGACAACAAGTCCTATGACATACTGTAGTTCCTTTCTGGCATAGAGAAGCCCTAACTCTGCAGTTAGACGCAGCTCTGGATGAGATTTTCCTAAATATGCGACTGCAAGAGGAAGAACAGCTTGCTTATTGTCAGAAGACAGAAATTAGAGGATGAACTCGAGTCAGGTGATTCAGACATTCCATTACTGACAGTACCAGTGTCCAACAGAGAGTGAAAAAACCTACTACCACACACACACACACAAACACACACACACACACACACACACACACACACACACACACACAAGTACACATGCAGACAAAGAACAGTTAGAAAGATCACGACCCCTTACATTCCATCACATTTGATGGCCCAAATCCAGCAGAAGAATTCACGTGATTGCCCACACTACAACTAACAACTAGCCAATTACAATTGCTCTGAAAAAGCACACGGCCTGGGTTAAAGGCATGGCTAAACTGCTCAATAACCTGCACAGCCACGGCCAAGTAAACATTGATTGAGCAATTTATTTATAAAAGAATGGACTCAACATTACACGACTCGATTATCCATCCATCCATCCATCCATCTTCGACCGCTTATCCGGTATCGGGTCGCGGGGGCAGCAGCTCCAGCAGGGGAC
>NC_048427.1:4672560-4684754 GCF_013103735.1 Etheostoma cragini | reverse complement strand
GTGAGTTGAAAGTCCGTCGGACAGGGGCCTCCTCCAGACGTTCCCAATTTACCCGCACTACACGTTTGGGCTTACCAACTCGATTATAAAGCTTCATTTTTGTTCCTTTAGACTGAATTCTTTACCAATAAACACAGTTGCAATGCTGGTAATTATCCCAGCGCAGAGACAAATTGGATTTTCAATAACACCACAGTGGGAAGCTATGCAGAGTGTTAAGAAACACCAGCAAATTCCCTTAAACATAGACTATGTGTATCTTTTTACTGCCTTACAGTATAGTTGATATGTGTCACTTCATTAGCAACTGTAACACTAATAACCCTTAAAAATTTAAGTCTAATCCAAAACTTAACTATGACAAATATGCAAGTACATTTAGGGGCAAAATATCACCAGTTTTCCCAGTTTAACATCCTTTGAATATCGTCATTGCTACTCATGCAGTCAACCAAGGAGGCGGTGATCAAAATTAATTCTGACAGCTCACAAACGACAGGAAATGTAATGGCCTGAACAGCATTGCATCATCTTAAAATGTTGTCATTAGCTTTGGTGCTGTGCAGAAGAATGTTTTACAAAGTGGGAGCATGAAGGGTTTGACCTACAGTACATCTGTGTGTGTGTGTGGGGGGGGGGGGGAGACAGACAAAGGAGAGCAGGAGCATGGTTGTGTCCGAGAGAGAAACATGAGTAAAAGTCATAAAACGAGCGATTGATGGGTGTGATGATGGGGGTTTCCCACCCCTGACTTGAGTGCCTGTCTGTAGTCTTCTAAGAAGGAAGAGCTGCTCTCCTGCTGAGACTCACCGCCCTCCCCTCCTATAATACATTCATGCTCCCCTCCCCTCCCACATCCCATGGCCCAGACTCTACTTCCACAATGCTACAGAAAATGGAAACTGGCAGCATGAGAAGAAAAGAAATCTCCTTCACTTTGCCTCTCTCGTCTCGACAAAAATCCAATTTGGTTGTGCTTCCATCTGATATCTTGTGGAGCAGAAGTACATCAAACTATTACTATTGGTGAAGCGGTAGCAGCTAAAGCAAAGGGAAGCATCATAGCTAATGTTGAAGCCAATTAGTGCCTTAACATGCTATTGCTATATGCTATTAGGCTGTATAACCTGAAAAATTAAACCGTGAAATAATAAATCATTCATAGTACTTTGACATGTGTTCACAAACAGGTCATTAGTCTTCCAACAGTTGATCCCAACTCACTGTCTAACTCACTGGAGTTAGACAGGAACCACTTTCTTTAACTCCCATGGGTGAAACACATACAGTATATTCCAACGTTTACAGTGTGAAGTGTGCTTTCTGATCTTCTCACTCTCTCTCTCTCTCTCTCTCTCTCTCTCTCTCTGTGTGTCTCTCCAACAGACACAATAACTTATATTTGTCCAACTGAAAAATGTAAACCAAGCTTAATGGAGGGCAGTATTTACAAGATATACATGTTACATCTATACTGGGAAACGCAATTAAGCATTTAACTCAATAGTGTAACGTCATTTTTGCAAAGAGGAATTATTTTGGTGGAAGACCACTACAATGGCAACACCTAAAACAGATCCACCAAGCATTTTTGACCTGGTCCATAGATCTTTGGGACTAAATAGGCCTATGGCACCTAAAAAATGCGGTGGACTCACCCTCAAGGTGGCTATCAGTTAAGTGGACTGGGTAAGATTCAGAGAGATAATTTGGGCCACTTTTATCATGGATAGTGCAAAATGTAATCTGAAGGCAACCGAAAACATAATGATAACTCATTTTAGTAATAACAGCAGTGTCAGGAAAATTGGAAGCCATTTATTGAAGGATATAACCCATGAATTGTAGGATTATTTTAGATGTCCCAATGGGCATACTGTTAAAAACTCACTATTGAGTCCAAAGCACAGGCATAGTATCCTTGTTTTGCTTTCGTCCTTGATAACAAGGGTCCTGATAAAGCTATTTCCTATCTTCTTTACTAACCTGCTGGTAGTTCTCTTCCTCGGGCTGGAAGCTGTTGTCAATGGGATGAAACCTTAGGTTGATATGAGGAAAATTGTGGAGCCAGTAAGTCCACCAGGGCGCAATGTAATCCATCCGATCCGAAGACATCCTTGCCCCGAGAAAAAGTTCGGCTCCAGCCTAAATTAGCCTCCCTTTACTAAAGCGGGCTGTTTGGTCCGCTGCCGGAGATCTTAATCCCGTCTCATATCAGACAAAGACAATGATAAAAGCATGCTCGTTTATGGAAACACACTCTCAGCCACACATGATAGAACCCGCACAAGAAGTCCTGCAGAGACAACACTGGTGTTATAAACTGAAGTCCGCGACCACTTTTTTTACATAAAAGAAGAAACAATCACACTGCGCCCATGTCTCCGTGGACCCTCGGCTCCTATCCGACCGACAGCCGCACCAGACGCACAACAGTCACTAGCGGGAACGCGCCCCGATAGTCAAGAAACGAAACGGGAACGCGCAGGCTCCCCCTTTTGAGGAGTTTAGAAATATCAATCTGGCCGCAATTCTGAGGTAAGACTTTTTTAATTTTAAACTGTGTAGTCATTTAATTTTCATTCTGACATGTTTTAGTTATTTAAGTGCTGCTTTATCAGTCTCTGTGCGGAGCCAGCTGCTGCACAGCCACCTAGTGGTCAACGGAGACAATTACAGACAACTTTAATTTATGTCCTCATAGGACGTCCGAATCACATTAGCAACTTTTATCTTCACCAAGTGGAGGCTATAAAAAAGAAAAGAAAATAGGTCAGTAATTACGCTGTGAAATCCAACCAGAGTGCTTCTAATCTGCTTGATTTCATCCCTGTAGCAGACCAGTCCCGTTCCCCATGTCCTCACTGGCATTATTAGAAGCATCTAGACAAATGTGCTCATACTGATTTTTTAGCAGCATGTTTGTGTGATGCTACGATAAATCTACTTAATGGACATTTGAACTTCAGAGTGAGATGTAAGGTATGACCCCTAGGACGTAAAGAAGTTTCAGATAGGTGTTCAACGGGCATTTACAGAAAATAAGACAGTTTCCTAACTTGTTCATATTGGGGTTTACACAATTAACATGTGTGAAATGGTTAGTTCTCTATTCACTTTCCAGTCCGACTATAGCTCAAACCTGACATCTGGTGGAAAGAAGAGACTCTGTATGAGCTTTTACTTCAACAAGCTGGCGCTCACTGACAACCCCTCATGATATAATCAGTTTTAATATTTTGTGTTTGCTTTACAGCATGAAAAACAATGCACATAAAACCACAGACAATTAACTATTTTTCCAATTTTTATTACAATTATCTGTACATCACGGATTTACTTCAGCTCCTTCACAGCCAGACCTGTAAAGACAAAGACAAGAGGTTAGAGAATATTCACTGCATAAAAGCTCCAGCAGCAAAGACCCCGTCAATGCACTGTTTGGAATGGGTGCATATGTTGAGGTGAAATGAGACAAATGTCCTAACATTGTCATTTTTACAGTTTTCTGACTGTTGTTCCTAACCAAATTTCAGTGTTCCACATCAGTCTTAAGACTCATTAGGAAACTCTCTTGGCAAAGTGTCTGCAATTGTGTTTTACGTTGCCCATTTAGTCATTTTCTATGAGGACCAACTACTATCTAAGCCCTGTAGACTCTTGTCTAGTTAAAATGTTATAAAACCTATTCAAGTTTTTATTGTAAACACCTACAGTTTACACTTCTTTTCAGTCCAAATGCACAGGTTATGTTCCTGAGGCTCAATAAGCACAATGAACCCTTTTCCTACATTATAAAAAACCTATAGTGCAGCTGTGAATGCTCTAAAAAGTGGCTTGTTTCCATCAGGTTGAGGTTTTTTTTAGCATTGCTTCTTCTACAGTGCTACCACAACTGCCATCCTCTGCAGTCAGAGATGTATCACACCATCCCTGTGTTTGTGGCATGCATGTGCTTCCGTGTAGGACATGCCAGAATGAGAAACTCAGACCCACCCATTCAAACATGCTCTAAGCCACAAGTGGTCAAACCTCCAAATGATGCAAACGTCTTAACAGAATGGTCTAAGGCTATGTCAAAGGTCAAATGTACATCATTCATTTCCATATTAGCCTTTTGCTGTTTAAACAAAGACTGCTACGCCTCACTCGTTTGCCCCACAAGTGGACTTCTTGATAATAACTGACCTGGGGGCAGGGACTGCTTGAGCTTCTCAGCCTTCTCCTTGTCTGTGATGACCAGGGTGTACAGGTACCTGCTGCAGCGCACCTTGAACTTAACATTGTCCTTGTTCTTCTTGATCTTTACGGCTGAAGGAAGACAAACAAGCCAGTTCAGATTAAACTAACAAACAGAAACATGTACTTGGATAAAAAAAAAATTACTTCGGAGACAGATGTGCAAGTTACTGTATTATTTTACAAGTCCAAATGTCTGAATAACTTCCTACGAAGTTTCCTGAGCATTTTCTTGACAGAAAGGCAACAAATGTTACTTCAATTGTTGTTTGACACCACATTCTTCATAGAATGTGACTTGTATGATTGCCTGTGAACAACTGTAACTTTTTAAATGTAATTTGTTTTCATGTTTATCTGGCCTGCCATAGAGATAGCCCGACTCCATTTTTGCTTCCCGATACCAATTAGGATACCTGAAGTTGCGTGTCGGCCGACAGAGTACTGATCAGATACCAGTGTGTCATATTTTATGTTTTAACAGCTGTATGAGTCTATCCCTGTATGGATGTGAAATGATTTCAATCTTTGTTGTCGGTCTGGCTCAGGTTAAACATTTTCTGTAACATGAACAAACAATGAACGCCACACAACTTTATTATCCAGTTTGGCAGTCAGTTATAACGGAAAAAGAACATAAATAAAACTACTTTAACGTGGATTTTCTTCCGTTTAAAAAAAAAAGTGGTATCAGATCGGTGTATAAACTCCAGTACTTCCCGACCAGCATTTTATGCAGTATCGGAGGCGATCCTGATACTGAAACATCTCTAGCCCGCCAGCAACCTCAAGTTGTCATCCACCTTTTCATTTTGTCATCCACTGCTTTCATTTAAAGGTTCTGACACGCCAACCTGACGGCAGAAAACCCGAGTTTGTCAAAAAAGTGCCTCGGACGTACGTTCAGCGTGAGCGCAAGACATCTCCATAACAGTAGGCGGCGCTAATCTGTATTGTGGCCCAAAAAATGAAACTTGGCAGCTGAATGGACAAACTCATCCCGTGAGTCTGGCTTCTTTGGAATTTCAACACCGGCCGTGATGACTGCTCGTTCGGAATACAATCTCGTATTTTACAAAAATAGCTCATCAAAACGCGTTTCTGAAAACATTTTAAGCGATTAATAGGCCATGCAGTTGCTGACTGTCTTCATTTCAGATCAACAAAGGTTAGTTTAAAAGACTTCGGTCTGAGACACTTGTTCAAGGAGTCCAACTGCCCGCCTTCCGATGCAACAAGTCAAATCAGCCTAAATTAAAGCGGACGACTCCTGTGACGGACGACAGCACGGACCACACCGAACAGACTCGAGTCACTGACCTCTCCAGACTGTCCTACGGCCGATAATCGGGTTGGTGTGTCAGCACCCTTACATGAACCAGTACATGAAGGAGAGGACAGTACTGAGTTTAACTTACACTTGGCATCCTTCCTCCTGGCTGTCAACAGGAAATCTTTGATTTCTTCTATCTTGCGAGGCTACAAATAAAGAACAGAGTAGGAACGATTATTATTCATACAAAGCATCAAAACACACAGATTAAGCATGAACAACAAAGTGATGTTAGGGGACCGGTGGAACTGATGTTTCTGTTAGAAGTCGAAACCCAGCACTAGGTCCATCATTACTCTAGCAAGACTTGAAAAAAGCATCACGAGCACATCAGCCTGAGATGATTGCATGTCTTGCTGACGGCTAAACATTATCTTTATCTAAACTTCCGACTTCGCTGGTGCAGCCTGCACCAGGTCACTAACAGCTACAGATACCGTAGTCAGAATGGTTGTTTTGGGGAAATTAACCCCGGCACCTGATGTTTTAGCTATGTAAAACCATATTGCTATGGGCTCGTGAACATGTCATTACTATGCGACAGGCTGTAGCCGGGTGGCTGAAGCTAGCAAATGTATGCTAATGCTAATCACCGAAGATTAAAGCGCCAATTTCCTACGTTTCTAACGCTTGGTACATAAACACACACGCATATTCCATGAAACGCCATTCCCACGCTCACACGATACATCACCAACTATTCAGATTAAGGTGTTTAGTCCTTACCATGTTGATTGTGTCAGCGGACTGAACGCTGTGGAGGAGCGAGAGAAAGATGGAGTCAGTTTATGGGTAAAACAACGGAAAGAAAAGTATTGGAAAACAAATGAGTAGCTCGTCATCTGGCCACTGAATTGATTAAGTATAATTCTGCAGAGCCGATGATGTGACTATTAGCGTTAAAGAGGATGGATTATGATAGAAATTGTGATTTTGTTTATGTGTGAATGTGGAACTCACTCAGCCTGCCAGAGAGGGGATGAAAAGGGGCGGAACTTCCGGTTATGTAAACTTTTATACATCGCTACGGCAAGCACAGAAGGCCAATTCCAAAAAAGAAAAGCGATTTGTCCGTGTTTAAAATTGTTTACTGCGTTGAGAGAGTAGCTTATATTATTCCCAACAAGCGTTAAATGGCTATGGGACCACTGCACTGTTGGATATTGTATAATCAGGTTTATGCTGATGTGAATTTTTGTCACAATCTCTTTCTTGTAAAGGAAAATCTTTATTTGTTAATGCTAATACTTATATTAGCCTATCTTAGCCTATTCAAAGAAAAATTGTCAAATGAAATGTTGGCTTTATTAGCCCAGTGAAGTAATCTATCCACTTCATCAAGCAATTTACCAGATTTAAAACAAGATTTCCTTTTTACAACAATAAAACATATGGGAGCCTGGGTAACACACAGCCTACAAGGCTATAGGCGTTTGTTTCAAATGTGGTAAAGCAATTTTCCGATTGCTTTTGTCCTATAATGTCATCCATGGATGTATTGTACACAATTCATCTCAGCCTGCTGCTTGTAAATATTTGCTGCCCATATCACAGTAAAACTATGAATTTATTCATTTGGTGCTTAACTGGACACACATAATTCCTTATTCTTGGACACAGCATGCATCATGCAGGATATGATACCTAGAGCATGACTTTTATGTATGAAGACCATTACTCATCTTCTGTATGACACTTTTGTCATCCTCCAATTCATTGCATTGTTGCACATCAAGCTCTTCCAGTGAATAGGCCACACACTGTTTCCTGTTACTCTCCCTCAGTAAATAGTGACACAGCAGCAGTAATTAATGCACTCATATACTGGATCTAGCCCTTGCCCGACCTGCACTGAGGTCTTTGAAAAGTAGCACTGGTCAGTGGCTTATGTGTGTTTTCACTGTATGTGAAAGAATGTATGCTGACTCTGCCAAACTGATTCCCTATCTGCTCCAAATTACTGGGGTTAAAACGTTTTCCTCCCTGCAGACTCACCCTGCCCTGATGGTGACATTGCTGTGATTGATTATGAATGCTGCCCCATACCAAAACTGTTAAGTCAAATGGAGATCATACATATAGCACAAATTTACAAGTTTGTTAAAGGGTTTTACAGATTGTATAACATATGACCATGAATTCTATTTATTGTGTGTCCGGTCTGACCAAGTTGGGAACCACTGTAAATGATCAGTGGTGTTTCAAAGCCTTCTCCACACTGCCAGTAACAGCATACTGTAAACTATACTATACTGTAATCTAATTGCAACAAAATATTTATTTATTTATTTATGTTAATTTGAAAATGTGGTGCATGAAAAACAACAACAAAAAAACATCAGAATCAGATGTAAAAGAAACTATAGCGTGTAATTTCTGCAGATTGTAGTCTCCTGCTCAGGTCAGTAAATCCACAATATTCCCATAAAATAGCCCAGAATAGAGAGTGAAAAGTGAAAGTATGTTCTAAATTAATACAATTGTGGATTAATGCATGACATAAAAATACTGGTTTTTCTTTATCATTATTATTATTGGCTGCTATAATAGTTTAAAAAAAAGGCCCTTTAATTGTCTTTGGCTCAAGAGGCAGCTTGCTCGCAAAGAGAGGCAAAGTCCCTTCCATTGGTGGACAACCAGTGGACCTGAATTTTGGAGAAAAAATATGTTTAGGCAAGAGACAAATAATTACTTTATTCTGTTTGAATAGAGCCATGATTTACATTTATGATGTTTGTTAATTGAAAAAGTTAATTTTGCAAGTCAAAAAAGTTTCAGTTTGTAAAGAAGTTTGTTCTTGTTCTTGATCCAGACCCTGGATACAGATGACGTTAGGGCTACATATTCAGGCTATTGTGGGAGACGAGATGTGTGTGTATATATATATATACATATATATATATATATATCCTATTTTACTAAGCGGTTTCACACAAAACTAAAACTGAGACTTTGTTCACTTGCAAAATTATCTTTTAAGTTGAAAAACATCATATTTTATTGCTCAATTCAATCAAAAAGGGTCACATCTTTATTTTTCTCTTCCCATTCATCACTGTGGGCCTAGCTTATAAAATAAGGAAAAAAGGAGAGACATTGCCTGTCAAGCAGGGCTGTCAAGTGGTCAAGTGCCATAAATGTTCATACAAACTCATCAGGAATCGCATATAAGAAGTAACTCTAACAACAGGAAGATTCTTTTGGGCTTCAATGTATGGAGGAATGAACTAGCAACAAATCTGGCTAATTGGAGATACATTCTGTCTTAATAACAAAGTAAAAGAGTAAAATCTTGCATAAATATATCCAGCAAATAGGACATTAAAGAGATTCCTACTTGATATTGAATATTCTTGCACTTTCTGTGAACTAGAAGAAGAAACAATCTGTCATTTGTTCTTTGTGTAAAATGTTTTGGGTTGATTTTCAACATCTTATAAGACGGAACACAGGGCAATCAATTCAATTTAAGGATAAATATATGTTTTATGTGTTTTGAAGGCAATTAGATGTACAAAGAAGTTGTCAATTTTGTTCAATTGATCTTGTTATTAGAATAAATCCACATTCACAAGCAGAAATGGGTGGTTAACAGAGGCCGTTTTGTGAATCTTTTCCCGACATTTTCGTAACTTTTGTCAACGTTCTTTCATTGTTTTGTTTCTTTAAAATTGAAAAAAATTGAAAAAGATCAACTGCCTCGAGAGTGGGAAAACAATGCGCATGCTCAAAGCCATGCCAGGTGATGCTGATTGCCTGTCCGCAATTTGATTAACAGCCTTGCCTACTGTTGTTGTCCTGTGTTCTTGTAGTTGGCAGAAGTTAATTTCGGTCATATTTCATATTGGTCGATGTGGTTTATCTTCTGAAGCACGAATTTAAAAAGTTGAAGAAAACTTTTAAGATTAAATACGTCGGTCCCCACCAGACGCGGGAAATTGTTACACACCAAGCCGCTGATAAACGTCAGATTCACCGCGGAGTACAAAGTGGCTAACTGCTAGCATGACAGAGAAGACGATTGGGGAATGCGTTTCCCGTTTGCTATTCGGATTCAGGATGATACCTGGTCAAGAACAGACTTTCAGGATGTCAAACATATTTCTGAGAGAATTACCTAACATGAAAGCAGCAGGACAAGCTATAAGGTTCTACAAACTGGAGCAGTCTAACGGCAAATCGAGGAGAACAGGTAGGCCAAATGTGTCCAGTCCGCTTATCACCTCTTTAAAGCTGTGTGTGTAAATATGTGGTTAGGCTATATGTCAAATTTCTGGTAATGCATCTTTGCAAAAAGTAGTTGTTGGCCCACCATCTAAAACACCACTCAGTGTAATATGGTGCAGAAGTCAGTTATAGCTTTTATAAACTTCTTTTGAGCTAACACCTTTTAAAAAAAACAACATGGATTTTGCCATTAAAATACTGTATGTAGCAAGGAAGGAAAAGACTTATCAAGCAATGAAAGGTCAGACGGCCTCTGGGTGACGAAGCATTCTGTCTAAGGAAAAAGTTAGACCGTGTTCAGTCCATTTATTAAGTGTGTACTGATGTGTCTGTAACAATGTCTCTGTCTTAATGTTGCTGTCTCAATGCCTGTCTTCCTAAACGTCTGTCTGCCTCAATATCTGTCTCAATGTTAGTTATTGTTTTCTGTCTTTGTCTCTTCTTAAACGGAAGTAACAGTGGGTACAGGGAGACTGTAAGCCCACAGGCCCAATTGTGTCCTGCAGAACTGCTGTGTTGTGTGTTTTGTGTATATATTCTGACAGGTATTTCATTCGTTCCAGACTAACTGTAAATTATGGTTGCTCAAAAAGCTAGAAGATTCGCTTGAGACACCTGAAACTACTAACATTGCAACCCGGCTGACTTATGGGTTTAATCATCTTTTACAGTCTAGACCGATAAATCCAAAGGGTGCCAATATAATAAGCCTTTAAGTATATAAATGGTTCACACGGAAGAAAAGTCCCATCTATTATCCCCACAACTTGACAAAAAATAATTTGATATCTGCAGCAGCAGAGCACAGTTAATGGGCCAATCCTGCTATAGTCAGAGTTGTGAAACACATTTCTGTTTCCTTTTACTTTAACTGAAGATTTTCGATTTTATTGCACAGCATACTTTCTTTTTAGATTGCTACTGCTCAGGATTGGCTAGCACTGACTGCACCTTTTGAATGCAGATTCAGTATAGATATTTTTCCTGGAACTGAGTTCATTAATGATCTCTGTCAGCGGAAGACTGTTTTAGTATTCAAGTTTCAAATACTAGAGACTAGCTTTGTCAATAATTTACACCAGGAGCTCTGTGCGAGCCGAATATAGTTGGTTGTTAAAAGTTTGAGTGACACCTTGGTCCATTTCCGCGGAGATCTACCTTGACATGGCATTAATTCATAAAGACGGGAAACACAAGATCTGTTGTTTTTAATTAACCTGCTACCTACCTGTCTGCCCATGTCCACAGGCCATCTTCCCCTAGATACTCAATCAGTTCTCGTGCTATTGGACACGTTTTACTCAGGATTTTAAATTTTCAGCAGTCTCTCTTGTCAATCAAAGTTAAGGATGGTGTGCGGGTTTGTTTCAGCAATGGGTCAGGATTTCAGACGAGGACCTCGGTGCCTCTGCGATAACCTGCAACACAAGTACAGGTTAGAAAACCACAATGCATGTTTTTATGCTGTCATTTCTTTTCGTTTTGGGTACTTGTTTGCGGTCTCAAACCATTTTCTTCACCATAACAGGGACTGAAATGAGCAGTTTGTCTCAGCGTGGCTTTATGCTCCTTGCTGCAGAAAAGATTATTGTTTCATGTATATACTTTTTTTCCAACTGACATTCAGTAACATCACTCCTTGGCATAGCTAACAGTGTTTTCCCTAGGTTTGTGGGGGACTTAAGTGCATGTATTTGTTGGCTGGTTTAGGGGGTTCCTCTCTCAAGACAATGTGACGTTAATTAATAAAAAAAACCCATCATTTTGGACGATGATTATTCCCATATCAGTGTCTAAAACAAGAGCAGATAAATAAATAACACTTAGAAACGCTTACAGACAACTTCCTTTGAAGCCTAGGTTAGATCTAAGAAAGTTAGTTTTGATGCCAACATTGATTTTTACATTCATTTGGTGCCCAAAACGGCTTGTGTGCTGCACCTTAACCTCATGATTGCAGGGAGAACCCTGGCTAGTAAAAGGATGCAAGCTTATTGCTCCATTTGCAGAGATTTAAAAATATGTCCTTGATCACTGTTCAAAGAGTGTGATATGATGGAACTTCAGTGTTTCATTTCATATAAATTTAACATGGTAAATCTTGTATAACCCTGATTTGTTGACATTCTTTGGTTTTACTTTTCTTATTGCTTGGGGATCTGCCTGCAGATCCCACTGCTGTTAGTGTAGTAATGATAAAAATAATCTTAGAACTTCTCATTTAGTTATAAACCCAATATTTAGAAATATATTGAAGCATATTTAGAGATGCAGTTGCCACAAACTGATGCTTTATGAATGTAACAAAATAATTGTTGATCCATCCATCCATCTTCGACCGCTTATCCGGTATCGGGTCGCGGGGGCAGCAGCTCCAGCAGGGGACCCCAAACTT